>NC_037671.1:124539284-124824928 GCF_003255815.1 Theropithecus gelada | reverse complement strand
CGGAGTCTCGCTCTGTCACCCAGGCTGGAGTGCAGTGGCCGGATCTCAGCTCACTGCAAGCTCCGCCTGGGTGACAGAGCGAGACTCCGTCTCAAAAAAAAAAAAAAAAAAAAAATGAGACACAGCAGGTGCTGCACCCAAGCCTCCAGAGGACCGCAGCCAAGGGCCTGCAGAGGCTGAGTCAGAAAGGACCTAGTGATTGCACTTCACTGCTAAGGAAAAAGTGAGAGGGGGCTGATGGCAAGTAATGGGACCTGTGTTTCATTCACTCCTTTTGACATGGTATGACAGTAACACCCCGTGACCATTCTCTAAATGAGATGAGGAAGAGGCCAGGAGTGAGGCTTGTGTAGGTAGAGGACAGAGGGTCTGATGCAAAATCACCCTAAAAGTATTCTCTAATCCCCAACTGGTCTCCGCTATGATCAGGAGTTTGTGGTGGCCTCAGGTCTTCCCTCAGGGTCACCGTGCTTCTGGTGCCCGTGGACAAGCCTCAAAAGCATGACCTGGCATCTCTCGAGGGAACAAAAGCCAGTGCCCAGGCAGCAGGGAGGCCTCTGCACACCTCCAGCGGTAGCAGAAGCAGAAATCATGATAAAAATCAGGTCAGCGCGCAGCTCATGGATTTTAGCTCATGCCCCAAAAAGCAGGGTCTCTCGCAAAGACTCTGAGACACTGACCCATGACGCCAACCAAACAGGGGTTCCCAAGCACAGTGCCTGCTAGGGGTCAAATTACGCTCCCCAAAAGATATGTGAGTCTGCACCATCCCCTCCCCGGACCTCGAAATGTAGCCTTGTTTGGAAATAGGGTCATTGCAGGTGTAATAAGATGAAAGTCGCCAGGGTGGCCCTGATCCAATATAACTGCAGTTCTTAGAATGCCATGTGAAGATGCAGGCAGAGACTGGAGAGAGAATCCCACCAGCCAAGGAACACCAGAGGTCGCCAGCAAAGCACTGAGGACAGGGAGAGGCTGGGACAGATTCAGAAGGACCCAGCCCTGTGGATGCTGTGATCTCAGACTTCCAGCTCCAGAACGGTGAGGGAGTGAATTTCTGCTATTTAAGCTGCCCAGTGCACGGAACTTTGTTGCCAGGCTCCAGGAGACTAATCCAGCACTGAAGCCAGAGGGGCCGTATCCATAACGGACCGGAAGGCCTTTCAAATCTCTACTATGAGCGTCATGCCCCACCGCCTGCACCTGAGCCAGCTCTATGCTAATAGCCCAACAGCCAGAGCTACTTTTCTTAAAAATATAGACACGAAAAATGGAGCTTAAGATGGTCGATAGGAGGCAGGACTGGCGTGCAGCTCCTGCTCAGACAGACAGAGCAGCATGTGGACAGACCCACATCATGAACTTTTGTTCCAAGAACTACCACAGCAACATACCAGGAAAGCCTAGAGAATCCACGGACTCTTTGAAGGAACTTCATCGCCGCTGCAGGCCCCATGAGACACTGAAAATCTGTGAGTCTGCCTGCCTTCTCAGTGGGGAGGTTGGTGGTCTGGGGCAAGTTCTCGGCCCAGGTCATCGGCTGCCTAGAAATAGACTCGGTGCTGCTGGGGGCACAGTGGGAGTGAGACCAGCCTTTAGGACTGTGGGCTGCAAGGGAGCAGGGTGAGGCCTGTGACTGCCACCTTTCCCCCCACTTTCCTGGTGATCTGTGTGATGCAGCAGAGGCCCCCCGCAAACATAGCTCCATTGACCTGGGACTCACACCCCCATCGCCCACAGCAGCCACACCAAACCCTGCCCAACGAGAATCTGAGATCAGAAACACCTAATCCTGTCCCACCTGGGGGTCTTTTTCTACCTGCCTTGGTAGCCAAAGATGAAGGACATAATCCCTTGGGAGTTCTGCAGCCCTGACCACCTCCGGAGAAACCTGAATACTTCAAAGGCGACCCGAGGGCAAGCTCGTCTTCTCCCTATACAACCTCAGCTGAATCACTCCTGAAAGCACCACCTCCTGGCTGAAGGACAACCAACACAAAACCAGTGCACTGAACAAAAACATAACCAAGGACCCTCACAGAGTCCACTGCACTCCCCTGTACCTCCACTGGAGCAGGTGTTGGTATCCACGGCTGAAAGACCTGAAGATGGATCACATCACAGGACTGTTTGCAGACACTCCTCAGTACCAGCCCAGAGCCCAGTAGCTCTGCTGGGAGGCTAGATCCAAAAGAGCAAAAACAATCACTACGGTTCAGCTCTCAGGAAGCCCCATCCCTAGGGGTGCTCAAGGGAGCACCCTATGGAACAAAAGAATCTGAAAAGCAGGTCTTGAGTCCGAGATCTTCCCTCTGACATAGTCTACCCAAACGAGAAGGAACCAGAAAAACAATTCTGGTAATATGACAAAACGAGGTTAACACCTCCAAAAGATCACACCAGCACAGCAACAATGGATCCAAACCAAAAGGAAATCTCTGAATTGCTGGAAAAAGAATTCAGAAGGTCAATTATCAAGCTAATCAAGGAGGCACCAGAGAAAGGTGAACTCCAACTTAAAGAAAAAACAAAACAAAACAAAACATGATATATGAAATGAAAGGAAAATTCTTCAGTGAAATCGCATAAATTAAAAAAAAAATCACAACTTCTAGAAATCAAGGACACACTTAGAGAAACGCAAAATGCACTGGAAAGTCTCAGCAAAGATTGAAACGAGCAGAAAAAAGAACTTCAGAGCTCAAAGACAAGGCTTTTGAATTAGCCCAATCCATCAAAGACAAATAAAAAAGGATTTTAAAACGTAAACAAAACCTCCAAGAAGCTTGGGACTGTGTTAAGCGTCCAAACCTAAGAATAATTGGTGTTCCCGAGGAAGAAGAGAAATCTAAAATTCTGGAAAACATATTTGAGGGAAAAATCAAGGACGGCTTCCCCAGCCTTGCTAGAGATCTAGATATTCAAAATACAAGAAGCTCAAAGAACATCTGGGAAGTTCATCACAAAAAGATCATTGCCTAGGCACATAGTCATCAAGTTATCTACAGTGGAGATGAAGGAAAGAATCTCAAGAGCTATGAGGCAAAAGCATCAGGTAAACTATAAAGGAAAACCTATCAGATTAACAGCAGATTTCTCAGCAGAAACCCTACAAGCTAGAAGGGATTGGGGTCCTATGTTTAGCCTCCTTAAACAAAACAATTATCAGCCAAGAATTTTGTATCCGGTGACACTAAACTTCATAAATGAAGGAAAGAGACAATCTTTTCCAGACAAACAAATGGTAAGATAATTTGCCACTACCAAGCCAGCACTATGAAAACTGCTAGAAGGAGCTCTAAATCTTGAAACAAATCCTGTAAATACACCAAAATAGAACCTTCTTAAAACATAAAAATTACAAAACCTATATAACAATGACGCAACTAAAAAAAAAAAAAAAGGTATTCAGGCAACAAATAGCACAATGAAAAGAATAGTACCTCACATCTCAACACTAACATTCAATGTAAACGGCCTAAATGCCCCACTTAAAAGATACAGAGTAGCATAAACTTAAGATAAAGAGGTGGAAAAGATATTCCATGAAAATGGATACCGAAAGCAAGCAGGAGTAAGTATTCATTCTTATATCAAACAAAGCAGACTTTAAAGCAACAGTAGTTAAAAAGACAACGAAGGACATTATATAATTATAAAAGAAGTAGTCCAACAGGAAAATATCACAATCCTAAATATACATGCACCTAACATTGGAGCTCCCAAGTTTACAAAACAATTACTACTAGACCTAAGAAATGAGAGAGACAGTCACACAATAATAGTGGGGGGACTTCAATACTCCACTGACAGCACTAGACAGGTCATCAAAATGGAAAGTCAACAAAGAAACAATGGACTTAAACTATACCCTATAACAAATGGACTTGACAGATACTTAAAGAATATTCCACCCAACAACTGTTAAAATAAACATTCTACTCATCAGCACATGGAGCATTCTCCAAGACAGACCATATCATAGGCCACAAAACAAGGCTCAGTAAATTTAAGAACATCAAAGTTATATCAAGTACTCTCTCAGACCACAGTGGAATAAAATTGGAAATTAACTCCAAAAGGTACCCTCAAAACCAGGCAAATACATGGAAATCAAATAACCTGTTCCTGAATGATTGTTGGGTCAACAATAAAATCAAGATGGAAATTAAAACATTATTTGAGCTGAACAATAATAGTGACAGAGCTTATCAAAACCTCTGGGATACAGCAAATGCAGTGCTAAGGGGAAAGTTCATAGCATTAAATGCCTACATCGAAGTCTAAAAGAGCACAAATAGACAATCTAAGGTCACACCTCAAGGAACTGGAGAAACAACAACAATCCAAACCCAAACCCAGCAGAACAAAAGAAATAACAAAGATCAAAGCAAACCTAAATGAAATAGAAACAAAAAGAAAATACAAAAGTTAAATGAAACAAAAAGCTGGTTCCTTGAAAAGATAAATAAAATTGATAGACCATTAGGCGAGATTAACCAAGAAAAGAGGAGAGAAAATCCAAATAAACTCAATTAGAAACAAAATGGGAGATATTACAACTGATACCATAGAAATACAAAAGATTATTCAAGGCTACTATGAACACCCTTTATGTACACAAGCTAGAAAACTTGGAGGAGATGCATCAATTCATAGAAATATACAACCCTCTTAGATTAAGCCAGGAAGAAACAGAAACTCTGAACAGACCAATAACAAGCAGCAAGATTGAAATGGTAATTTTTAAATTGCCAACAACAAAAAAGTCCAGAACCAGATGTATTCACAGCAGAATTCGATCAGACATTTGAACAAGAATTGGAACCAATCCTATTGACACTATTCCACAGGATAGAGAAGGAGGGAATCCTTCTTAAATCATTTATAAAGCCATTATTACCCCAATACCAAAATCAGGCAAGGACACAACAGAAAAAGAAAACTATAGACCAATATCCCTGATGAACATAGATGCAAAAATCCTCAGCAAAATACTAACTAACTGAATCCAACAGCATATCAAAAAGATACTCCACCATGATCAAGTGGGCTTCATACCAGGGATCCAGGGATGCAGGGATGGTTTAAACAAGTCAATAAATGTGATATAGCACATAAACAGAATTAAAAACAAAAATCACATGATCATCCCAATAGATACAGAAAAAGCATTTGACAAAATTCAGCATTGCTTTATTACTAAAACCCTCAGCAATACTGGCATAGAAGGGGCATACCTGAAGGTAATAAAAGCCATCTCTGCCAAACACACAGCCAACATTATACTGAATGGGGAAAAGTTGAAAGCATTTCCCCTGAGAGCTGGAACAAGACAAGGATGACCACTCTCACCTCCTCTATTCAACATAGTACTGGAAGTCCTAGCCAGAGCAACCAGACAAGAGAAAGAAATCAAGGGCATCCAAATTGGTAAAGAGGAAGTCAAACTGTCACTGTTTGCTGATAATATAATCGTATACCTAGGAAACTCTAGTAAAGAGGAAGTCAGACTGTTACTGTTTGCTGATGATATAATTGTATACCTAAAAAACCCTAAAGATTCATCCAAAAGGCTCCTCTAACTGTTAATTGAAGTTAGCAAAGTTTCCGGATAAAGTTAATGTACACAAATCAATAGCTCTGCTACACACCAACAGTGATCAAGCTGAGAATCAAATCAAGAACTCAACCCCTTTTACAATAGCTGGAAAAAAAAAACTTAGGAATATACCTAACCAAGAAGGTGAAAGATCTCTACAAGGAAAACTACAAAACTACTGCTGAAAGAAATAATAGATGACACAAACAAACGGAAACACATTCCATGCTCATGGATAGGTAGAATCAATATTGTGAAAATGACCGTACTGCCAAAAGCAATCTACAAATTCAATGCAATTCCCATCAAAATACCACCATCATTTTTCACAGAACTAGAAAAAACAATTTGAAAATTCATATGGAACGAAAAAAGAGCCCACATAGCTAAAGCAAGACTAAGCAAAAAGAACAAAATCTGGAGGCATCACATTACCTGACTTCAAACTATACAGTAATGTCATAGTAACCAAAACAGCATGGTACTTGAATAAAAATAGGCACATAGACAAATGGAAGAGAATAGAGAACCAAGAAATAAAGCCAAATATTTACAGCCAACTGCTCTTCAACAAAGCAAACAAAAACATAAAGTAGGGAAAGGACACCCTTTTCAACAAATGATGCTGGGATAATTGCGTATCCACGTGTAGAAGAATGAAACTCATTCTTCATCTCTCACCTTATACAAAAATTTACTCAAGATGGATCAAAGACTTAAATCTAAGAACCTGAAACAACAAAAATTCTAGAAGATAACATTGGAAAAACCCTTCTAGACACTGGCTTAGACAAAGAGTTCATGACCAAGAACCTAAAAGGAAATACAACAAAAACAAAGATAAATAGATGGGACTTAATTAAATTCAAAAGCTACTGCACAGCAAAAGAAATAATCAACAGAGTTAACAGACAACCCACAGGGTGGGAGAAAATCTTCACAATCTATACATCCAACAAAGGACTAATATTCAGGATCTGCAAGGAACTCAAATCAAAAATAAAATATAAACAATCCATCAAAGTGGGCTAAGAACATGGATAGACAATTCTTAAAAGAAGATATACAAATTGCCAACAAGTATATGGAAAAATGTTCAACATCACTTATTATCAGGGAAATGCATATCAAAACCGCAAGGTGGTATCATCTTACTCCTGCAATAACGCCCATAATTTAAACAATCAAAAAATAATAGATGTTAGCATAGATGCAGTGAAAAGGGAACACTTTTACACTATTGGTGGAAATGTAAACCAGTACAACCACTATGGAAAACAGTGTGGAGATTCCTTTAAGAACTAAAAGTAGAATTACTATTTGATCCGGCAGTCCCACTCCTGGGTATCTAACCAGAGGAAAAGTCATTATACCAAAAAATACTCACACAGCATAATTTGCAAATGCAAAAATATGGAACCACCCCAAATGCCCATCAATCAATGAGTGGATAAAGAAACTGTGGTATATATACCATGGAATACTACTCAGCCATAAAAAAGAATGAAATAATGGGATTCACGGCAACCTGGATGGAACTGGAGACCATTATTCTTAGTGAAGTAACTCAGGAATGGAAAAACCAAACATTGTGTGTTCTCACTCATAATTGGGAGCTAAGTTATGAGGACATGAAGGCATAAGGATACAATGGACTTGGGGAACTCATGGGAAGGGCTAGGAGGGGGGTTGAAGGATAAAAGACTACACACTGGGTAGTGTACACTGTTTGGGTGATAGTTGCACCAAAGTCTCAGAAATCACCACTGAAGAACTTATTCATGCAACCAAATAGCACTCATTCCCCCAAAATCCTATTGAAACAAAAAATTAATTTTTAAAGAATTAGTTAAATTAGTTGTATATTTTAAATTAGTTAAAATATATATACATATATACATATATGCATATATATACACACATATATACATATACACACATATATATAAAATGGAGTCCCATCACTCTCCTGCTTAGAAATCCCAAAAGGCGGCCGGGCGCGGTGGCTCAAGCCTGTAATCCCAGCACTTTGGGAGGCCGAGACGGGCGGATCACGAGGTCACGAGATCGAGACCATCCTGGCTAACACGGTGAAACCCCGTCTCTACTAAAAAATACAAAAAACTAGCCGGGCGTGGTGGCGGGCGCTACTCCGGAGGCTGAGGCAGGAGAATGGCGTAAACCCGGGAGGCGGAGCTTGCAGTGAGCCAAGATCCGGCCACCGCACTCCAGCCTGGGCGACTGAGCAAGACTCCGTCTCAAAAAAAAAAAAAAAAAAAAGAAATCCCAAAAGGCTTCCAGGGAAAAAGAATACAATCCAAGACCTTGCCATGACCTCAAATCCTGACATCACACTCTCCTCTCCACGTGCATCTCAGGCCAGCCTGGGCAGCCCCAGGCCTGCATGTGGTTCCTGAAGCCAAGCCAAGCTCAGGCTTCCTTGGTCCGGCCATGCCAGGGTCTGTCTGTCTGGGACAATCCACCCCCGGGTCTTGCTGGTTGGTTTCTTCTCATCAGTCAGGTCTTAGTCTAAACATGGCATGGGTAGAGAAGTCTACGGTAACCATGCCCCATGCCTCTGCTAGTATGGCCAACCCAGAGCACTCCCTGTCACCCTATTTCTGCACAGTACTTCCCCCCATGTGAAACCATCTTGTTGAGTTGTTTATTTGCGAGGATGCTAAAATAGAAGACTCGTACTCTTCTTTTTCATGGAATCCTGGTGCCCCGCACAGGGCCAGACCCACAGCTATCACTCCCCAGACTTTGCCCAAAGAATAAATGGAGAAGGGAGGGTGAGGCAGGGGTGGATCGGCTTGAGCCACCAAGTGTGTAGCTGGCAGTGGAGGAGCCCAAGGCGACCCCCGCCCATGGATATCCATGAGATCGTTCATCATTTCAAGAAGGATGTTGCTATATTTACCCTATTGACTTGGAGATATGGATTTATGTGGCTAAATCCTCATGTAGAATGAGCTTTCCCGACACAGGAGCTGCATCCTATGAGTACTCAGTCCCACGTGCCTAGCGCAGTGTGTGGCCTGAGACTGACACCCAGCATGTGTTCACAGCCGTTTCCTCAAGCCCACTGAATTCTCACCTTCGCTTTCTTTGGAAATGGTTTTATAGGGTTTGCTCCCTCTGTTCTACATGGGACAGAAGTGAGACACTGGGTTCAGGGACCAGGGGCACTCACGCCTGGCTCCACTGTGCCCACAGGGCCTCCACCAGAGAAGTGTGAGACTCCAGATTCAGGAACAAGGGGCACTGACGCCTGGCTCTGCTGTGCCCACGGGGCCTCCGCCAGAGAAGTGGAACGGAGGCGTTTCCTTCACGGTGGCTACTCAATGTGCATTTGGCAAGTGGGATGTTTGGGTTATATATCCTGGAAAAATATGTCTTCATGATTCCCTAGAGAATTTTATGACTCACATAAATTGCAAAGTCTATCTCCACACCCAGCTCTCAGCTGCATGTACGTTACAAGGGTACAAGGATTTTTTTTCCCCATTACTTCAAAATATCTGAAGGATAACAAGCTATACAATTTTCTGACACCTTGCATCTTACCCAAACACACACAGCATTATCTATGGGGGAAAATCCACTCAATTAAGAAAAAAAAACTATATATGTATATAAATCTTACCATAATTAAATTATCCATTTAGCATTAATAAACTATAAGATTTTGTAATTCTTGTAAATCAATAATACATCCCACCTATGATGAGACAGCAGCCAGAGAATGGGGAGGTATAATTTTTTAAAACAGCTCCGTCTAAAACCCCCTGGATTTTTACGCACACATAAAGGAATGATGTTTGTCTTTTTCCAGTGTGGAGAGGGGAGAGAGATGGAAAAAGAGGATAAAGAGTCTCAGTGTGGCAATGAAGGTCCTGTGAGTTCCACACAGCCTCGGCCGGGGGCATGGATCTGAGCCCCTGCGGCCTCCTCAGGAAAGCTCAGGCTGCTTCTGAGGTCTCACGGGGGATGTACCTATGGGGTGTGGGCTCCCCCACATGTGGGTGAGGAGGGAGATGACAGGGACACAGAGGGACCGACGTGGCCAGCACCCTCCCTGTGACCAGAGATGCCTGTAGCACTGAGATAAGGCCTGAACAGAAGGGACTGAGCCACCAGGTTTGACCCATGACCTGAGTGCATTAGCCAAAAATAAAAAATCTGCCCCCAATGTTGAGTACGCTGGGGGAAATCAAGGATTCTAGGAGGAGAAAATAAGTCTGTAGAAAAAAACCTTTGTTTAAATTCCCTCACTCATTAGTTCCCTGCTATACTTAGCAAATTACATCATCTGTGATGCCTCAATTTCACCACCTGAAAAATGGGGGAAAACTAACAGATCCCCTGCCCACTTCCCAGGGCTGAGGGAGGGTGCGAGGCATGGAAAACAGGCGCACGTCAAGAGTCGGGTTGTTATTTCACAGCTATTCCTCTGCAGGCAGGAGGATAGCCACGCCACCAGTCCTCAGGGGCTCAAACCTGGGAGGCCCTCCAGACACCCAAACCCAAACGGGATCTCATGGCCTTCTCCAACCTGCTGCTCTGCACACTAGACAGAGAAAACGTAGCTTTCACTGGGTCTTTTGCTTCATGATTTAGCAACGACCTCAATGCAGAAGGTGATTCTTGGCTGTGATTGGATGAGCACAATTTTTTCTTGAGAACCAGCGTTTTATGAGGCCCGCCCCCCCCCATCCCAATAAAATCACCAGGCTGTGGAGACACTTACTGCTTTGCCCCAGAGGCTATAAAGGAAGGCCCCACAGGCCATTTACTGGTGCCCATTCCCTGGAGCCATGTGTGAGGAGCGAGCGGCAAACGCTCCGCTCCAGGCTCCTGATTTGGTGCTCTGAGACCACGGGACATGGTCTCCAGCCGGTGCCCACGATTTTGGAGAATGTTCCCGTTCGCACTGAGTAATCCTTTTCTTCTCGGAAAGAAAGCACTCTGGGAAATGTGCACAGGCTGACTTTGTTACAGAAGCAGAAAAATGAGGATCCCAGAAACTGAAAAGAGCTATAAACTGTCTTCGTCTGCCCAGGAATGACAAATGACAAACACTCCGTGAGAAAGGAATAACCAGAGGGAGAGATGTCTGCAGATGACAAGAGCCAGACTTTTTGTCTTTTGTGGATTCTCGCAAGTAATTACCACTTACACATCAAATGATATGCTGTCCCAATCTTCTTTACAAAATCATACATTTTTCTTCTTTTTCTGCCTCAATAAATGCTAATGTTCCATGAAGCCAATGTTATTCTCACCCACCCCACAGTGCGTCTAAACACAGATGGGCCTGCAGTGGCTGAGCCGCATCGCCCTCTTTCCAGAAGGCATGATGCTTACCCTACCCTTTTCTAGCATTTCTGCAAGGACTGAAGTGATTCTTGTCTGCTGGACAGAGAAACAGTAAGAAATCCACATGCAAATAGACTGACACCATCATGGTGACTTATGTAACACCGGCTTTTAGAGTCGCCACAGAGACAGAGTCACAGGAGGTAATAAGCAAGGACTGGAAGACTGTTTTGTCACTCTTCTTTCAAATCTAGTAGCTATTTCTTTTAAACAGTAATTGCATTGCTCTTAATTGCTTCATTAGTGCCTGGGCTTCATTATTCACCTTGTCTCACTTCTATTCAAACCAGTTTAGATTGTTTTTCTTTCTGTTTTTTCTGAGGAACAATGGAACTCTGTCTGGATTGCAGAGACAGGAGAGGCGATGTGGCCGCACAGGCAGTTCAGCCTGTCCCGGGCCATATCCTGCTGGAGCTTTGGCCCAGAGCTCCTGAATACACCCTGACTGGCTCTCTCTTTCACGCTTGCTGTCTGTTGCCATGAATCTCTTCCTGGCCTTCCTCCTCACCAGGGGACTCGTCGAGAGGTCTAAGCAGCAACCACTCGGCAACTGCGGGAGCTGGGCATTGCAGGAGGCCACACTGATGTGCTCAGGAGCTCAGCCCTGAGCTGCCCATGGGCCCCTGGATGCCCTTGTAAGGAGGCTGCCTGCCCAGGCCTGAGGGTCCCCCTCTGTGACCTCTCAGCTGGTGCTGTGTCTTCAGCGTCCTCCTTGGCTCAAAGAGACTGTCATCTGGCAGCCGAAGCCCTGTGATCCCCATGTAGCTGCATCCTGCCAACTGATGGTGACAGCAGGAAATGCCACCTGCCGTGCCCCCGGCCCAGATACTTTCTATTCTGCTATCAAAAATCGTAAAATTTGAGAGGAAAGGGAAAGTACTCCAGTAGCCACAAGGAAATCAAGTGGAATCATGCTAACATTTTCAATAGCACCTAGATCTGGTTTTTTAGAGTTGACCTGACAAGAAAATGGTCCTATTGTTATTAATAAACATAACCCTGAAATCTAAGCACTTTAAAAATCCATGCAACAGGGCAGGTGTGGTGGCTCATGCCTGTAGTCACAGCACTTTGGGAGGCCAAGGCGAGAGGATCGTTTGAGCTCAGGGGTTCGAGACTAGCCTCGACAATATAGTGAGACCCTGTGTCTAAAAATAAATAAATAAATAAATAAATAAATGCAACAAATTCTAATATTTTTCAAAGGTTGTTCTGTGAAATGAAAACTCACCTAAAAATCATCTATGAATCTGAGAACACATAGGGAACAAATACAACAAAACAGCACAGAGACCTGGGAGGTGGGCGCTGCCTGGCGCTGCACAGACTTCACCTCTGTGCCATGGAAGTGGACAGGTGGGGCCTCTCCTGGCCCAAAGCCATTGAAGCTGGCTCTCCTCCTCCATCAGGACAGCATCAGCCCTCCCAACCGCCAGCACAGCCGCTCAGAGGAGGCTGGCCGAGCGCCGCCACCACGTCCTATCCCACACAGATCAGTGCTTGGCATTGTGCCCACCGAAGTCTCACGAGTGTGGCTGTGAGGTTCGTTTGAGTACACTTGGCCCAACGTCCAGATCAGGTTCCCAGGCAACAAGACAGCAAGTTGCCTCTAGACCCTCAACAAGTCCACCCAGTTAGGCCTGCAGGGAAGTCCCCAGGCGAGCCATGAGCTTGTTTCCCACACGGAGCTGTCGCCTCATGGAGGCACTCTCATCCCTGGTGCTTCTCTGCCTCCACATGCACGGCCTGCAGGAGGGAGGGAGGATGGTGAGAGCCCAGAACCTCAGGGAGCCAGGGCCTCGCCTGCCCACAGGCATCATTCTCCTTCCAGATTTTTCTTCCATGACTGTGATGTCACTATACAGAGCCCTTCAAGTAATCCCTTAAAGAAGTATTTCCTGACAGAATCTGCTGGGTTTTGTGGTTGTTGTTCAGAATAGGAAGGATGCCTGCTGCCTCTGATGCGTCAGATGAAATTAGACCAAGAATCCACCCGTCCCATGAATTTCTAACACAAACTCCCCCACATTGCTACTGCCTTCCTGAGGGAGGAGGCTGTTCCCTCAGCAATGGTGAATGAAGGTGTATTGCAGTAACACCCAAGCTGGAGAACAGATATCTTGTCTTACACGCAAGCTTCACACTGGACCTTCACCAGAACTCACCTTCTCGGAAGCTGCACAGAACTATAACGCAAGGAATCACATGCCTAGATATCATACGTGATCTATCCCAAATGCCTTCCACACTTCAAAAACTATGTGAGAAGCCTGCATCACGAAACTCGTATCAGTGAAAGTACTCACAAGCTGGAGTGATCACAGCGCCTCCTGCGCTCTTCCAGGGCAAGCCTCGCTCACCTTTTTATTCTTTTCCATGAACGATAATGCCTGGCCTACAGATTAGCAACAAATATTCTTGGCTGAATAAATGATGGGAAAACTGCCGCGGACTTGAATGATTTTTTTCCTAAATAAGATGACTTTTTGTCATATGTGTTCAGACTGGCAACAGGCATGAAAAGTTTATCAGTTTAGTTGCCACGAAATTTCTTTCTTTTTCAAAAAAACCACAACAGATGTTGGCAAGGATGCAGAGAAAGGGAACGCTTATACACTGTTGGTGGAAATGTAAATCAGCATGACCTCTACAAAAGACATATGAAAATTTTTCAGAAAACCAAAAACAGAACTACCATTTGATCCATAATCCCACTACTGGGTATCTACACTAAGGAAAAGAAAGTATCATATAAAAAAGACACTTGCACTTATCTGTTTATCACAGCACAATTCACAATAGCATAGCCATGGAATCAACGTAAGTGTCCAATAGCAAAGAATTCAATCAAGAAAATGTGGTACAGATACACCATGGAATACTATTCAGCCACAAAAAAAGCATGAAATCATGCCTCTAGCAGTAACGTGGTTGGAACTGGAGGCCATTATCCTAAGTGAAATAACTCAGAAATGCTGCATGTTCTCACCTATAAGTGGACGCTAAAGAATGAGCACACATTAATATATAGGAGGAAGAGTAAACACTGGGCTACAAAAGGTGGGAGCGTGGGAGTGGGGGTGAGGGTGAAAAATCGTAAGTCAGGTACCGTGCTCACTGTTCTGGTAATGGCTAGGCTAGAAATCCAGACTTCACCACTACACAATATATCCACATAACAAAACTGCATTTGGAAGAAAGAAGAAGAAAGAAGAAGAAAGAAGAAGAAGAAAGAAGAAAAACGGTTTTGTGATTGTTGTTCAGAATATGGCTCTTTTATTTGAGCCATAAATCCCTCACCTAGAGAAGACCTTGCAAACAACCACTCTGGAGGCCAAGAAGGATGTCAAAAGTTTATCTCTAACAAAACTTAAAACAACATCATAGAGTATTCAAATGACATTCATCTGCAGCTAGACTAAAAAATTCCATGTTGGGTTTTCAGCATCATCTATCAGAAAGTAAACAAATAATTTTCTCTAGTATTTTCTCATTCTTCCCACAAATACTGCAAATGTATCTAAATATCAATATTATAGTTCTGCAAAATACTCCTAAAATCTGTTTGGAACTCTATTCCTTCATTTATTAAGATGCAAAGATATACTGGTTTTCTGTTATTCAGATACAGTAAGCATCCAGAAACAGTAATAATCTCCTCCATCTCATATTCCATTATCAAAAAAAACTTTTAAAGAGGTTGGTTTCTTTCATTACATTCTATGATAGATTCACATCTAGATTTCCACCAAAAATGTAGAGAACAAGACAACTTGAGACTAGGAGGCTCTTAAAAAATAAATATTGTTAATGAAATAATTTTTTGTTAGTTGTGTATAAGCACTTTTGGGCATATAATGTGCTATGGTCTAAATGTTTGTATTTCTCCAAAACTCACATGTTAAAATCCTAGCAATAAAGGTTAGGTGAGAACTTTGGGAGGTCATTAGGTCTTGAGGGTGGAGTTCTCATGAATGGGATTAGTATCCTTATCAAAGAGACCCCAGAGAGCTCCCTTGTCCCTTCCACCGCTTGAGGACACAGGGTAAAGAAGGCTGGCCATGAACCAGAAAAGTGTGCTTCACTAGCCGTCAAACCTGCCATGCGTTAATTGTGGACTTCTCAGCCTCCAGAACTATGAGAATACCTTTCTGTTGTGTAGAAGCCTCCCAGTGTGGCATTCTGCTATGGCAGCCTGAATGCAGCAGGACATGGTGTTATGGAATCTTGCTGCTCCGGTTGAACCTAGCAGAATGAAGAGTCTGCTGCACCCATCCTGGCTCACAGCCCTGTCGACAGCCTCCTGAAGCCAACTACTAAGTCATCACATTAGTCTGCCTGCAGTAACCGCACTAAGTTCCCTGGAAATCAGAGTTCCCACGAAAGCCTAGAAAAGTATTCCGAAAAATGACAGCCAGTTATTTCTCTGAAACCCTTGGCCTTATGAATTTGCTGTCTTATGAATTTGCAGGGAGGGTACACCTTCCTTTCCCACTCCTACCACTTTGCAAGTATCAGATTGAGCATCATATTTTCAGGAAAGTCACTGCCTCGTCTGCCTACCCTTTGACCTTCATGGAACTGGCAAAAGTCGCGCTGTCTACTCTCCCAGGGGATGCAAAGGTACAAGGCCAGGCCAAGCATAGTGTTTTAAGAATGCAGCTGGATCGCTGCGCAGCTAGAAGAGAGCCGGACTCTAGACTCCCACATCAGCGAAAACACACAGAACCGAAAGGCAGCTGCATGAACGCAAGGCAGCCAAACACCATTTTTCTTCATTTAACCAGTGGACTATGTCATCGGATCCTAAGATCCAGTGACACTTGGCTTAAATGTTGCATTGGTGTGCATAGGTTTAGATGGTAGTGAAATGCAGCGTTCAGCATCTGAGCAGACCATTTTCTAAAAACAGTAATATTCATCGATCCAGCCCTTCCAGTCTACAATATCTGCCAGCTATCTTAAAAGTCAACAGAGTTGCAAATTTTCTAACTTTTCTGGCTGCAGGTGGCATGTGGCTGAGCGACTCAGTCTTCTTAATGGCCAAGTCAATGACCCATGGCTCCAGCCACCTCTGAGCGCGTTTCCTTTCCCAGTGGTGGAAGTGTGGCTGTGTAACTACAAAGCCTTCACTACAGCCTCAACTCAGCTTTCGAATTTAGCTCTTTTGTGTCCAGTGTCTCCCTGATGGACATGCTTATTGTTACCAAAATCTCCCCGGAGAACACCAGTGTTGCTGAGATACTTTTACTTTATTAAGTCTAAGTCTGTTTTCTGTTGCCTGGGTCAGGCCCAAGCTCCTGCACGGCATGAAAATGAAGCCATGCACAGCCTGCAGCAGCAAGAGCTCTTTCTTCTCTTCCATTTGATGTCCACCTCAGGCTGATATTCTGTCTCTCTTTCCTTCTTTCCCAGTCAACCCCTACAGGCCCTGGGACACTTCTCCGCCCACTGGAAAGGCAACTCCCACAGATGGAATCCGCTTTTCTCCCCAGCTCTGCTGAGCTCTTCATCAGACATTTTAAGCAGCTGTGTCACATGACACAGTACGGGGAGCCCCACACCAGCCTTCCAGGCCAGCTGGTTACTCCCAGGCCTCCTTGACTGGTACTAATGCACCATGCCCCTCACAAGCACCCGTGCCAGGAAACCACGAACTTCACTTCGATTGACAGCCTTCCTTCCTATGCTCCAACTATTCCTTTTGAGGGAGATTACTGAATATAATAAGCACATAATATGTACATGTGCATGTATATATATTTGTGCGTGTATGTGTCTTGAGACACATATGTCACTAAAATAATTGCTCGCAGATATTTAATTTCAAACTTCCATTTCCCCCTTCACTACCTTCTGGGCCCAATCTCCCCAAACAAAGCAGACTGTAATAAAACGTGTATAATTACTTCTTCTGCAGTGTCTTCTGTGGCCGGTTCAGCATCCACGTTGAGATCCTCCTCTGTGGTCTGGTAACAAAGACAGATGTTAAGGATGGTTAGCATTGCCATGTGTTTGTAGATGGCTTCATACAGGTTTGCAATATGAAAAAGTACTAACTTGCCGGGCGCGGTGGCTCAAGCCTGTAATCCCAGCACTTTGGGAGGCCGAGGCGGGCGGATCACGAGGTCAGGAGATCGAGACCATCCTGGCTAACATGGTGAAACCCCGTCTCTACTAAAAATACAAAAAACTAGCCGGGCGTGGTGGCGGGCGCCTGTAGTCCCAGCTACTCGGAGGCTGAGGCAGGAGAATGGCCTGAACCTGGGAGGTGGAGCTTGCAGTGAGCCGAGATCGCGCCACTGCACTCCAGCCTGGGTGACACAGCGCGAGACTCCGTCTCAAAAAAAAAAAAAAGAAAAAGTACTAACTAAATATCCCCCATGAGTTCTGTAGAACGTGGAAACCATATCACCGTCTCTTCCTACCTGAATTTATGTGCAACTGTGTGATGCTTCATACCCAAGATGGATCCTTTATACAACAGGTGGTAAGTAAGGCAAGGAGTATTCAGACTAAACACTAACTCAAACAACTAAATCAATGAAGTGAGTGTGACTTACAGCACAATCTAAAGGAGGACAAGGTGAATCTAAAGGACAAGGTGATTCTTGCCAGTGGAGAAGGCATGGATTTTCATGAAGCTAAAAAACGAACAGAGCTGACGTGGAAGCACAGAGCAGCAATGAAGGCCTGTGTGACCATTCCCATGAGAATGGAACCAAATCAGTCCGGAGTGAGTGCTGGCAGAATGGATTCCAGCATAGCAATGAGGCCCAGCTCATAAAACATAAAGCAAGTGTTTCTGTGGTTTAAGCAGATCCATCTGGGTCTGAGTCTTTGGTTTCTACTTAACTTGGGGCCAACTGCTTAACCTGGGCCTCGGAGACATGGCAGTGCTTCTACCTAGACATGTGGGGAGAGCTCCGTGGAGGAACACCAGCCAGCCATCAACACGGGCTGTTACGCAGTAGACACTCAAAGTGAACTGCTGTCATTATTACTATTTCTAGTTTCATCTTCTCACCAAGTAGCCAGGAGATAATCATCTCTATCCAAGCTTGACTATGAATCTTCAAAGAATCATGTTTGATCTGCATTGTTTAAAAATGGAGTTTTCTCTTTCTCAATCTAATGTATTATGACATCCCAGAGAGAAAAAATCATGCTTATTCCTCCAAGAGAACACAAATAAAATGGGTCAGCCATACCTTGTGGACTGGCTTATGGACTTGCCTTACTCATCATTTCTCCCATTTTCTTGTCTTTCCCCCAAAGCACGCCCTTGGCTGCTGTAACCCCACTGAAAGCAATGATTGAAAAGTCCTGCGTTTCAGATGTGCCTTCAACTTGCCAGAACATAATTCATGAAATACTATGTTTCTTTTTCATGCTAGATTCTGCAGGGGTTTTCTGGAGGTTCTGGCTCTTAATTAGTATGTCTCCTTGTCGACACACTCATTTATGGGTAAGTTATGTCATCTGAAATATCTCGGAACAACGCAGAGAACCACAAAGACTTCCCCTGGACAGTCAGATGAATCTCCCCTGGTCTACAATTTTTATAAACTGTATGCAGTGTTCTCTAGTACAATGGACCTCAGACCCAATTCAGTTCCGGTCTCTCAGACTACAGCTGGGAAAACAGGCCAGAAAGGATAGCAACTCGAAAAGGTGGTTAGAGCAAAACATGAATCCAGGAATGCTGATTCTTGTCCCTGGAAATCCAATCATCAGTCGTGTCACATTTGCATAACAGCAAGGAACTAAAGCACTAAAATCTAAACTAAATCACTAAAAAATAAGCACTACAATCTCTTAGCAGATTTTCTGATGAGAAAAGCATGCAGACTCCTCCTGCAAGGGTTTTAGGGCATTTAATTTGGAGTTCAGAGGCCAGATATGCTCCATATAGCTGTGCCACATTTCCTGATATGTGAGTTATTTTGATACCATACAACATAAAACACGGACAAAACTAGAGAGTAAAATCAGCCTCTGAATTCCAAAACACAGAGGATTTTGTGGATTTGGAAATTTCCTCAGAAACTTGAAGTACCTCAGGGTTAATATTTAAGCTTTCATTTTTCTAGAGAAAGAACTCTGGTTTTCTGGGTTCCAAGTAAATAGGAATTTAACACTGTCCATACTCCACCAGTTATGCTCTCCTGAAAAAATTTAGCTAAGCCTGAAAAAAATTTATTTTGCTTCAGGGGCTATTTAATGTATCCAATTTTCCTCAAAACTGTTACCATCTGCCCTCTCCTGGGGCTGGCAAGGCAGGGCAGGCTATCAGTCAACTCAGCTCCAAATTCTTGCCACTTGCAAGTGCATTCTAGGCTCATGGCATAGTTTTCAAATCATGTGAATCTATTCATTGCCGATCCATTTATGCGCAATTTGAGAAATACGGGAAACATGAGCTGCTCCTCATGGCTTTGGTCACTGGAAATAATGTGAAGACCAGGGTCCCACCTGGAATTGTAAAGCCCCTGTCCCCTCTCTCCCATCCTTTCTGAGCCCAGGGCGGAATCCTCCCTCTGAATGAACCCTTCATTCATGAGGGCTGAGCACCTTCCAGCTTCAGCACAAGCAAATGTGCTGACGATGACCAGACAGGGCTATAGGAAGCACTAGAAAATGAGAAAAGAACTTCTAGCTAATCACTTGCTCATTCACTAATTCGATATTTAGAAAAATTGAATCTCTCTCAGAAAAAATAGACTTGAAATGGCAACCGCAGTGAGGGACTGGATCTTTCCAAGACATTGTCCTCAACACCAAGAACAACCCCATGTACAAACAGAAGAATCAGTAACAGTAAGGAGCCCTGGTGTCGTCCTTCTCCCACCTCAGGTACTGTCCATAAGCAGCAGTATGTATCTGGGCTGTTCCATCTAAAACAAATGGCCTTTAATGTCTGTGCTATGCCCAACAATCTCTCTTAAACATCAATACATATGTCAAGCATTATTTAGTTTGCCTTTCCAAGGCAAGTATTCAATATGAAGCATTAAGTAAATTCTCTTCTAAAACAGAATCTCCCATTCAATTTAAAGTTATGTTAGGTGACTATCTCAAGACATACATACAAAAATAAACAAAATTTAAAATAGCATTGAATTTATAAATACAGTGCTGGGAGTAGGAGATAAGCAAAAATTAAATTGGATTTTGAGGTTTGGTGAGTGATGAAACGTGAACCATGTTTAAATGCCATTTGAGTTGCTATAAACACAGAGCAGGTATATCTAATAATTCGGTAGATGTTAATAAATTTGGGGAACTTTCTCTTCGAGGAAAATGTATGTTGACCATCTCCAATTCAAATGGAGCAAATCAGATTCCGTGGAGCAGAGGTTTGCATGTCCCCAGGGAAGCATGGAGTGAAAAACTCTCAGCAGTGATTCCTGCACACCCACCAGCCCTGGGATGGGCAAGGAACACTTGGATTTCATTATCTTTTCTATTTATGTTTAATCACACCTCTTTATCTGACCATTCATCCTTTTAAGGTTGCATTATCTTTTCTCGTTTAAGATCACATTATCTTTATGCTCTCTGTTCCTTGATTCATCATTGATTTTTGCCTTCTGGTTTCATCTTTCACTGTAGCAAATGGAAGGCTTCTAATTTAAAGCCACTTGTTGAAGGAAAATCAAACTGATGCAGATTAGTTTGGAAACGGGAATACTTAAGACTTACACAGACTTTAAGAAGCATCCTGAAGTTTCCCTAAGGGCAACAATTTGTTTCTTGTACTCATTATCATTTATGTATTTACACCACACACAATGCCGTGTGTGTGTACACTCGCAATGTTTATCCATGTGCATACACAACGCAACATATACATCCACACACACTGGACACCCAACTCTCTGACCCATCGTAGTCACCTAATAAACATGAGCTGATTATAGTAAATGAGCAATGCATTGGCTGCGGAGATCGGATTCTTGAGAATGCTGTGAAAAGTGCGTTCCTTCCTGCACTCACCTCTATTTCCATAGGCTCCACCTCGATTTTTTTCCATAGTTCCAGCAACTGTGCGATCGGCATTTTTAAACTTTCCTTTTCTGCTGGTCAAGTATTGATACTAAGGAAGGAAATAAATAGAGGCTCCGACCGGCACAGGGGGACGGCCAGAAGGGATGTCAGAAGCCAAGGGACGCAGAGGCTGGCGGGTGGCGGCGATGGAGAGGACAGATCCGGCTCCCAAAGGAGGTCGTGAGTGTGGGGCCCGCGGCTGCCCAGGAGGAGGGACCCGGGGGGCTGCAATATGGCTGCCCGGGTGCCCGTCCCTTCCCTGCCAAGCCAGGGCTCTGGGGAGCTGCTACCGCTTCCCGCTCAGGCTGGGGCGAGGAAAGGAGGGGACGGCGCTGCGGCTTCAGAATCTGTACTGCGACTTTGGCAGAGTAAACGCTGCACTTGCAGCTTCGAATTGGATTTCCTGCCTCTCCCCCCTCCCTTCCCTGGCCATGCTCTTCCCTCCTCCCCTCACTATTTTACCTTAATTGGCTCTAAATGAGGGTGAAAGTTGAGTCTGAGGATGCTGCTGCCATAGAAACTGCATAGCAACCAAGGGCTGGGGAAGCGGGGAGCTGGGCGGGTGCGGCAGGTCTGTCCCCCTACCCCCAGCACACCCCTCCCCACCTCCCCAGCCTGCCGCACCTCCCGGGAGACCCACACCGCCACCTCCCGCCACAGAACGGGAGGGACAGGGACAGGGACGGAGGAGGGGACGAGGGGAGGGCCCCAGGCAGCAAAGCTTCCTGCGGGGCGTACAGGAGACTCCGGCACCCCTGGACGCGCTGCTGACTGAGCTGCACGCGACTGCCTCCCCCGAGGGCTGGGACAGCACCTCAGGAGAAGAGGGACAAAGAGGGACGACAGACAGATAGCTGGGAAGAGGCGAGCGTCTGCCCGTGGGGTCCGCTGGGCCCTACCCAGCCCTGCCCAGAACTGCCCGAGACAACACTCAGGCCTCTGCCGGCCAGGATGAAAGGCACGTGGGCCGCTCGGGCTCCCAGTGGCAGGGCCTGAGGGACAAAAACATTAATTCAAACGTGTATCCTGCCCCTCAGCAACTTCAGGTCTCCACCTCGTCCTATTTCACAGGTGACAAAGTCCTGAGGCTCAGGGAAGGAACCCGGAAGACACAGCCAGGCGCCCGCAGGAGAGCCAGGCCTCCTGAGCCAGGGCTCCTTGGAAGAGGAACCGGGGAAAATTACCCTCCCTGTTTCCCTTTTTTTGGGGGATGGAGTGGGGGGATCTCTCTTGCCTCCCTCCTTACTCCCTTCTGTCCTGGGTAATTAAAGATGCCTGCAGGTGAAAGACATACTCATTTCTCCAGTCGTCCGAGTGCTAATCCAGAAGCATTTTGGTTCCCTCTTTTGGGAAAGGGTGTTAAAGTTAACACAATGTAATGCTGCTTTGGGAGTAAGTGTATTCATTTCTACAGCAAATTCCTTTATCTTTGAGAAAAATATATTTTTTAAAATGGCTTAATGTTCTCCAAAAGTATCAATCTCTTTTTCTTCTTCATCTTTATACCATCACTAAGAAATTGAAATCACTGGAAAAAAAAAGAAAAGCCCAAATCCCAGATACTTTGTATCTCATAGCCAAGTAGAGTCCAAAGTTAACAGAGGGGTTCCATACTTGGTGTTGATTTATGATAGTCACTTTATCTTTCTACAAAATGAGGCCAGAAGGACCTTTCAAATCAATTGCATTCCGAGTTTTAAAAATAGCAATGTTGTTCATTTTCAAATTGGAGATTCTGTGATTGGCAGAGCAGAGTGAAGGTTTTCTTGTGTTAACAATCATAAAGTGATTTTTTTACATGCTGTAAAAGGTCACAGATTAAAAACAGACAAGGCCAGGGTGGTGGCTCATGCCTGTAATCCCAGCACTTTGGGAGGCCAAGGCGGGTGGATCAGCTGAGGTCAGGAGTTCGAGACCAGCCTGGCCAACACAGTGAAACCCTGTCTCTACTAAAAATACAAAACTTAGCTAGGCGTGGTATCACATGCCTGTAATCCCAGCACTTTGGGAGGCCAAGGCAGGCAGATCACCTGAGGTGGGAGTTCGAGACCAGCCTGGCCAACACAGTGAAACCCCATCTCTACTAAAAACATAAAAGTTAGCCAGGCATGGTATCACATGCCTGTAATCCCAGCTACTAGGGAGGCTGAGGCAGGGGAATTGCTTCAACTCAGGGGGCAGAGGTTGCAGTGAGTGGAGATCGTGCCACTGCACTCCAGCCTGGGCAACAGCACGAGACTCTGTCTCAAAAAAAAAAGAAAGAAAAAAGAAAACAAAGGGTTTTTGGCTTTTCTGTAATAAAGCTAGGAGAATCACTCATAAAAGTGCTGAAGAGAATTCAAGAATTTTTAATCTGATGGAGTGAAAATGTGGACTCCTGAAGGCAATGGAAAAGAAATAAACTCAGATTCTTTACTGTGTATTTACAAAGCCACCAGCTTCTGGAAGTTTCCACAAGTGCTCTGATGTGGAAGGAGGAAATAAAGGTCCTTTATCTGAAGGAGGAAAAGACTTTTGGATGGGCTTTCTTGTGATTGGCCATATGTCCTAGGAAACCTGAGGGAAGCCCAGCTCTTGGGAGGCTGTGGGTGAACAGCCTGCCAGAGTCCCTGGCAAAAAAGAGCTCATTTTAAGGGGTATCTTAGGAATTGCTGAAAATGTGGTTCATAATTTAGCATGGTGTTTTTTTTTTTAACTATGCAAATATGACACTAATCTACAGACTGCACATTATTTGGGCATCTCACAGGCAAGCAGAGAAGCCTGGAGAGATGAAGCGATCACCAGGGAGCGAGACGAGTTCACGTGGCCAGGGCTCTGGGCTCTGGGCTAGAATTCCCACACTTACTCCCTGCACCGCTGCCTTGTAAAACCCCTTTGGGGTGCTCCCAAAGCAGAAACCTCCCGGATGGGTTCCTTTCAATCAACTTTTTACATGCAAGGTACCCCCGGGGTGCTGCCCACCAAGATGCAGTACCAGGTGTGCCGGACATTGGGGAAGGGGACCTGGAAACAGCCAGAAAATAAAACAAAATAAAATGCAACAAACTAAAATCTTCAAAAGGTGATATTGATCTGGGACAACAGCCCCACTTATAAAGTTTGTGTTGGGAAAGGTAAACAATTAGAGATAAGAAGTAATAATTTTTCTGAAAGGAAATAATGATTACATTTAAATACCGAAGAAGATTCAAAAAAAAACAAGGAAATTAGATGTGCTGGAATTAAAATGTTCAACTAAATCCCAAGAAAACTTGAACTTTTTTTTTTTGAGACAAGGTATCACTTTGTCACTCAGACTGTAGTGTAGTGTCACGATCTCAGCTCACTGCATTCTCGACTTCCTGGTCTCAAGAGATCCACCCAGTCTCCCAAGTAGCTGGGACTACAGGCACGTACCACCACACCACTCTTTTTTTTTTTTTTTTTTCTGTAGAGACAGGGTTTTGCCATGTTGCCCAGGCTGGTCTGGAACTCTTGAACTCAGGCAATCTGCCTGCTTCGGCTTCCCAAAGTGCTGGGATTACAGGCTTGAGTCATTCTGCCTGGCCTGAACAACATATTCAACAGAACACCACCTGAAAAAAACTATTTCTGAGAAACTCACCTCCAAAGCACCAATTTCCAAGAAGAACGTTGAACCAGCGTTGATGAAAATGGGTCGTTAATGAATCAAACTCTGCAAAATAAAGCAATGGGAAGTATTTTAAGAGTCCCAAGTCACAGTCATTGTGAAATGAGATGGATGAGCTGGCATGAAACTCACTGAAACCCAGTCCCAAGTGAAAATTACTCTCTTGCTCCAATGAAGGAAGAGCATTCCTCTGTGTTCATTGCCCCTTCAATCCTAAAGTGTCTCTTTTCTCTTAGAAAGGAAAGATGGAGGGAGAAGGGGAGGGAAGGAGGGATGGAGAGAGCTTATTCATTCCACGGATTTCTGACAACCAGAGAAAAGCTGAATCAGGAATCTGGTCTTTGTCCTGCTTCTGCTTACTAATAGCCATCTCCTGTAGCTCAGTTTCCCACAGAGAGGGCTGCCACGACCTGACTCACAGAATACACAGCAACAAAATGTGTTTCGTGATCTGAGAGAAAAGGCCCAAAGAAATCCAAGTTTTCTGATGGACAGACATGCTTGACCTCCACACCGAATCCAACAGACATTTTTTAAAGACCCAAATGTTTTATTCTGGGCTGTTCCATTTTGCAATGTTGTACATTTTGAAATGTATGAAAGATTTAGTAAAAATGAAAATAGTATCCAGATGCAGTGGTTCACACCTGTAATCTCAGCACTTTGTGAGGCTGAGGCACGAGGATCACTTAGGCCCAGGAGTTTGAAACCAGCCTCGGCAACACAGTGAGACCCTGTCTCTACTAAGAATACATTTTTTAAAAAATAGCCAGGCATGGTGGCACATGCCTGTAGTCCTGACTACTCGGGAGGCTGAGATGAGAGGATGGTTTGAGGCTGCAGTGAGCCACGACTGTGCCATTGTGCCACTGCTATCCAGCCTGGGTGACGGAGCAAGACTTTGTCTCAAAAAAAAACAAGAGTTACTAATTTCCAGTGACATAGTCACCAGCTTTGGTATTTTCACTCTCCAGAGTTCCACAAAATTCTCCAAAAAACTGAAAACCAAATTTATTTAAATTTCAACAAAAATGCATGTTACCCATTGTCATGGGCTGGGCCGTGTCCCTCCACCTCCCAAATTCCTATGTTGAGGCCCTAACTCCAAGTACCTCCAAATGTGACCTTGCATGGAAGCAGGGTCCCTGCAGATGTAACTGGTTAAGGTGAGGTCACGCTGGAGTGGAGTGGACTTTATAGGATCTCATAAAATGGGGAGACTTGGACACAGACACGCACACAGGAGCACAGCGCTGGGAAGCTGGAACTCTGCTGCCATGAGCTGAGGAACTGGGAGCTCTCCCAGAAGCTGAGAAAGAGCCTGCACAGACCCCTTCCCGACACCTTCAGAGGCTTCCTGACCCTGCTGACACCTTGACCTCAGACTTTGGGCCTATCAGAACTGGGAGGAATCATTTTCTGTTGTTTCGGCCACTCAGCTGGTGATACTTCGTTATGGCAGCACAGAAGCCAACTAATACACAAGCTGGGGATGAGGCGAGCACACAACAGCAAATCCAATAGCACCCTAAGGCCACAGCTCTGTGGTGACCAGAACCCGAACTCCAGGAGAAACCCAGTGCACAGAGATCTTCATTGACACCTTTTCTCCACAGGGGCCAGCCAGGGCAAGAGGGACATCATTTCAGCTGCAAATGGCTTAGCTTCCAAGGTGTACAGAGGCTCACTTTATACACTGGCAGCCAGCAGCTTGGTCCCGAAAGGCATTAAGGTGCCTGGGGCCCAGGCCAGCCCCCTTGGCAGGACGCCCTCAAAGCCTCATTTCCAGCACAGCAGCGTCATGACACTCAGAACCGTAACAGCAGCTTGTTTTCAAAAGAAATTATTCACAAGGAAGAAAAAAGGCTGAGTACAGAGTAAACAGCTGTATTATGAAAAATAAATTATAAGCTGGGAGAACATTTTAAAACAGGAGCTATGGCTTTGCAGTCTTCCCAACTAAGCTTTTCATCTTACTGGTAGGAAAAGTCATTGTGACCTGGACTGCCCAGATTCTCGGGACACCCAAGTCTTCCTACATGTTGTGAAGGCTTCCCACCTTTAGAGTATAAACGCAACACCAGGCAAATGCTTATTGGTTTCAGTTGCATGAATTTCATACTTAAGAAAGTGCAAGCCGGGCGTGGTGGCTCACGCCTGTAATCCCAGCACTTTGGGAGGCCAAAGTGGGCAGATCACGAGGTGAAGAGATCAACAAGACCATCCTGGCCAACATGGCAAAACCCCGTCTCTACTGAAAATACAATAATTAGTTGGGCATGGTGGTGGGCGCCTGTAATCTCAGGGAGGCAGAGGCAGGAGAATCGCTTGAACCCGGGAGCCAGAGATTGAAGTGAACCGAGATAGCGCCACTGCACTCCAGCCTGGCAACAGAGTGAGACTCCGTCTCAAAAATAAAGAATAAAAGAAAATGCATACACATACATACAAGCACACACAAAATTCAGAGAGAAGTGAAAATGCTGAAACAGCTGCATTTCCTTCTCAAGTCACCCATCTTATTTGTCCACACATAACATTACTCAAGAGTTGGCACAATCGTATTTAAAAAGCAACCTAGTGCTAACCAGCCCTCCTGGTTGGGAGTCCCTCTGGCTTGCTGGTCCTGCAGAAACGGTAAGACCAAAGTTGCACTCTTCACTGACTTGCCATACTATGTAGTAATTGTCAATAAGCAATTCTTAAGGATTTATTTAATTTAGCCTCAAGCCAGACATATTGGTTCTACAATGTATTTCAGTTTTCATAAGCCTAATCATATAAAAAGTCAAGGAATACACTAAGAGCAGCCAGCATCTGGAAGATCGGGCACACGCCATTTCCCCCACGCCATACGTCATCTGAAAGATCTTGGTATCATATATACCACCGGAATTCATGTGAGCAAAGATGGCCTTTGTAATGGTTGATATTGTCAACTTGATAGAAGGATGCAAAATATTGATCCTAGGTGTGTGTGTGAGGATGTTGCCAAAGAAGATGAACATTAGAGTCAGTGGGCTGGGAAAGGCAGACCCACCCGTAATCTGGGTGGGCACCATCTAATCAGCTGCCAACATGGCTAGAATATAAAACAGGCAGAAAAACATGAATAGACTAGACTGGCCTAGCCTCCCAGCCTCCATCTTTCTCATGTGCTGGATGCTTCCTGCCCTGGAACACTGAATTCCAAGTTCTTCAGTTTTAGAACTCGGACTGGCTCTCCTTGCTCCTCAGCCTGCAAATGGTGAGACTTTGTGATTGGGTGAGTTAATACCTAATAAACTCATATACATATATATGTATATGTGTATATATATGTATGTATGTATATGTATATGTGTATATATATGTATATGTGTGTGTGTGTATATATATAGGCTAGGATTACAGGCGTGAGCCACCGTGCCCAAGCCTGCATGTCCTTAAGTGTGAGATTCATGCAACTAAAACTGATAAGCATTTGCCTCGTGTTGTATTTATACTCTAGAGGTGAGAAGCCTTCACAACATACAGGGAGACTTGGGGATGAACCAAATATATGTCTATTCCATTAGTTCTGTCCCTCTAGAGAATCCTGACTTCAAGGAAGATTTTTAAAGCAAAACAAATATATTTCAAGACTTTAAAAAAAATTATGTTGTATTGAACCAACTCAAGTACTTTTGAAAACAAAAATATGTATAATATTAGCATCTGTGATCTGAATATGGAAAATGCCTTTATAAAAACCAGTGTGAAGTCTATGGAAGTTGTAGAGACAGAACAACTGGCTTCAAGAAGTGAAGGGCGGGGTGAAGCAGCCTGCAGCAGTAGCATGCAGGTTTGACTGATGTGCTTGTTGCATTATAACAACGGGCAACATCAGTTACCTGGTTAAGAATGGACAACAGCAAGAAACAAGTACATACAAATGATTAAAGCGTGGAAACAGTGACTGTAAGAGGATGGCTCTGTGTTGACTGGACTTGGGGAGGGAGCTGGCACAACTCCTCTTGAAGGTTGGTATTAGGAGTTGAAAAGTAAACATAGGCACGAATGGCACTTGACAAATTCTCAAAACTACAGTAGCTGCTGTCGTAAAATGTAAATTATCAGTAAAAACAGTATGTATAGGAATCTTCTGATTAATCTGTGGAACCAATGATCCACTCCCGGTGGAAGCAGTTGAAGTATAGTCAACTGCTTCAGGTAGTTGAAGGTTACAGTTAAGAATGAAAACTAGGATCTTCTTCTCCAAGAGAACACCAAATGGCGGATGACGCCGGTGCAGCGGGGGGACCCGGAGGCCCTGGTGGCCCTGGGATGGGGAACCGCGGTGGCTTCCGCGGAGGTTTCGGCAGTGGCATCCGGGGCCGGGGTCGCGGCCGTGGACGGGGCCGGGGCCGAGGCCGCGGAGCTCGCGGAGGCAAGGCCGAGGATAAGGAGTGGATGCCCGTCACTAAGCTGGGCCGCTTGGTCAAGGACATGAAGATCAAGTCCCTGGAGGAGATCTACCTCTTCTCTTTGCCCATTAAGGAATCTGAGATCATTGACTTTTTCTTGGGGGCTTCTCTCAAAGACGAGGTTTTGAAGATTATGCCGGTGCAGAAGCAGACCCGTGCTGGCCAGCGCACCAGGTTCAAGGCGTTTGTTGCTATCGGGGACTACAATGGCCACGTCGGCCTGGGTGTTAAGTGCTCCAAGGAGGTGGCCACTGCCATCCGTGGGGCCATCATCCTGGCCAAACTCTCCATTGTCCCAGTGCGCAGAGGCTACTGGGGGAACAAGATCGGCAAGCCCCACACCGTCCCTTGCAAGGTGACAGGCCGCTGCGGCTCTGTGCTCGTGCGCCTCATCCCTGCACCCAGGGGCACTGGCATCGTCTCAGCGCCTGTGCCCAAGAAGTTGCTCATGATGGCTGGTATTGATGACTGCTACACCTCAGCCCGGGGCTGCACTGCCACCCTGGGCAACTTCGCCAAGGCCACCTTCGATGCCATCTCTAAGACCTACAGCTACCTGACCCCTGACCTCTGGAAGGAGACTGTGTTTACCAAGTCTCCCTATCAGGAATTCACTGACCACCTTGTCAAGACCCACACCAGAGTCTCTGTGCAGCGGACCCAGGCTCCAGCTGTGGCTACAACATAGGGTTTTTATACAAGAAAAATAAAGTGAATTAAGCCTGTTACTAAAAAAAAAAAAAAAAAACAAACAAAAAAAAAAAAAGAATGAAAACTAGGCCGGAGGCAGTGGCTCATACCTGTAATCCCAACACTTTGGGAGGCCAAGGCAAGCGAATCACTTGAGGTCAGGAGTTCGAGACCAACCTGGCCAACATGGTGAAACCCAGTCTCCAGTAAAAATACAAAAATCAGCCAGGCATGGTGGCGGGCGCCTGTAATCCCAGCTACTTGAGAAGTGTAGGCAGGAGAATTGCTGGAACCTGGGAGGCAGAGGTTGCTGTGAGCCGAGGCAACAAGAGCGAAACTCTGGCTCAAACAACAACAAAAAAGGAATAGCTATAGTGGCATAAAATTCTCTTTAATAAAAGGCGAAGTTCGCGATATGGTGTGTCACCTGATGCCACCACTGAACTAGGCTTCTGAGGAGAAGAATGGAAGACAGGAGAGCTTCCAACGTGAAATATTAAGTTTCCAATTACAAAAATATGTCCAAACTACAGGCCCCAAAAGCCCTGCTTTGGTCCTTCTGCTTGCACAGGCTGGCTTTTTTCATGCTCTTGACTTCAATTTCTACATTTTTTTTTTTTTAATTCATGCTTGCTTACCTCGTCAGGAAAATGTAAGAATAAAATGGACTAGCCAATATTGGCACACAGCTGTGCACGAGAACTCGTTTTTTTCCATAAGTATTTAGCTTAAGGAATGACTAGAACAGTAAAAATTACCTGAATAACTGTTTCTGCCTCCGTTTCTGAGATGTGGAATTATAAAAGCAAAGTCATGAAGGAAATACTTAGGACAATAAACCAGCAAAACTAAAAGACTGCCACTAACAACAAACCCAGTATTTTATCTTCACCTGTCCTGTTTGATCTCAAAGACAGCATTAAAATTCCTTCTATGAAGAGGTGAGTCAGAAAGCACAGGTGTGGAAGATCAGGTCACCACAGAAGCAGACAGAGCCAGAGAGGTCCTCTGGGGGCTGGATGCCAGGCGTCGGTACAGCAATGAGGGAGGGCCGTCTGAAAGACCAGCCTGGCCAGAATCGCACTAGCTGTGAACTAAACAGGCTGCGCCCCGGTTAGAGGGCGGAGGGTGCCCTGCGGTGTGCTGGCAACTGTGCTTATGTTTCTCAACATAAAGCGGAGCATTGATAAACCCCAAGAGAACAAACTGTGCTCTGCTAACCAGGCTGTGCAGGGCTGAACGCACATTAAGTGCTTGATAAATGACAACTGATTCGTTGCTGAGGGAATTTTTTAAAGAATCAACAAAATGATGTGTAAATCTGTGTGTTTGTACATATGTGTAAGGTTAACCCATTGATTTCCTGAAAAAAAAATTAAATTACAGAATTTTCCAGTCCTTCCTCACTAGCCCTTTTGACTGAGTTCTTCAATCATCTAAGCGAAAAGAAAGTGTTGCAGTGGCCACCCCCCATGGGTGCATCTCGAGATGGGGAGGGCTCCTGTGCGTTCCTGATGTCTCAACAGAGCCAAGCAGAGGGCTTGCTCCACATTCAGTCTTTGAACAAGTATCTGCCAAACAAAGGAATGTTGGAGGCTTTGAAGGGTTGGAAGCCCCCCACACCCTGGGTAGAGGTAGGCCATAAACACAGTGGATAAGACCCAGCGGAACTGTCTTCCCAAAACCAATGCAGTGATAATTCGTTTTGTCAAACTGTTATGGGGCAGAAGAGTGACTTTTTCTAGTTTTAAATGAAAATTCTACAAGATGAACATGGATTATATTAACAAGAACACTGGTAAAGAAATTTCATAGGCCTTTTTTTTTTTTTTTTGGAGACACAGTCTGGCTCTGTCTCCCAGGCTGGAATACAGTGGCAAGATCTTGGCTCACTGCAACCTCTGCCTCCCGGGTTCAAGCAATTCTCCTGCCTCAGCCTCCCAAGTAGCTGGGAGGTGCATGCCACCACACCTGGCTAATTTTTGTATTTTTAGTAGAGACGGGGTTTCACTGTGTTGGTCAGGCTGGTCTTGAACTCCTGACCTTATGATCTGCCCGCCTCAGCCTCCCCAAGTGCTGGGATTACAGGTGTGAGCCACTGCGTGCCGCAGGACATTTTTTAAAATGTCTCTAACATTAGTACGTTATTTCTTGACAATAGTTCAGCCTAACCTTGAATTCTCATACTAATTTAGGGAATAAAGTATTTCTTGTAAGAATACCTTCCTTTTTTTTTTTTCTAATACTTCCCCCACCCACCCCCTCACTCTCCACAGAATTTAGTTAAGTGGATTGCACTTCTCTTGCTGAGGAAGTCTTGGGAAAAGCCCTTCCTGGTTCCCTACCAAGTCCCCAGGGGACCCCTCTCCACACCTTGGTGGGAGGCATGCAGCCTGCAGCAGAGTGGCCCCTGTACAAGCTCCTGGAACAGCATGGAATGGGCGACAGTTCTGCGGCAGATGCTCACACCTCGAGGCCTCCCTTGCCTTCCACACGTCCCATTCACTCCTAACCCACTCCAAGCTTCCACGTGAGACTCCCCAGCCCGGGAGCAGGGCATGCACCAAGCAGCAGCTAGGCTGGAGGGAGCAGGTAAGCAGCAATAGTGAGTGACCAGTGTGGGCCCTGTGCTCTGCGGCCATTGCATAGTTTTGGGTGGGAAACCTCCTAAGGTGCTCCAGGAGGCTAAGATGATCAAGATTCCTCTCAGGCTGAACTTGATTTAAAGAAATGAACAGTTCCTGTATACCTTCATTTATGGGCCGAGTGTCCTACCTACAAGGAAGCAAAAGGAGACACAATGGACAATGGCCGGGGGGTTGGCCTTGCCTTGAACATGAGGATGCGGTAGTGAAGCCTCGTGAGTTTCCTGGTTAATAAAAATACATGTGAACTGGGCAAGCCTGAACACCCTTGATAATGAGGGAAAGTTCTTTTGCAGTTCTTTTCAGCTCTTGTATCTGAGTCTCAGCACACAGTATCCACAGTGGAACTAAAATGGGTGTGGTTCTTCAGGCCAGCCTCTCACCTCCTCCCTGGACCTGCTCCTGTAAGCAGGGCCCACCTGGAGCCCCACGCAGGAGCAGCAGCAGTCACGCTTTCTGCAGCATTTCTTTGCATCATGTGTTCTGAGAAACCTGGATTCCTTTCCTAGAAAAATACTGAAGTCTTGGCTATTTAAAACAAGCTAAATAGCCTTCTGATTTGTTTATTTCATCCAGCGTTTTTTTAAAATCTGGCTTGATTTTCTTTAAAAACAGTCTTGTCTCGTGATGTGGATGTTTTTCTGCCCCACAGCTGATTACCGCCGCCTTTTAGATGGCACTGCTGTCAGCTGAGATACTTTCTCCTTCTGCTTCAGTTAAAAATAGATGAATTCTGATTGGAGCTTGTGGAAGTTTCTCTGCATTGTCAGATGCTGATCCCCCATCAATATAAATCTTTGCCCTTCTTAAGAAATATTTTCTAATGAATTTTTGAAAAGCTAGAGGAAAAGGAAGTGCTATAAATATCCATGAATATATGTAATTTTTTGGATCTCTGGATCGTGTGCATTGCTTATCGGATAGAGCAGATTTGGGGACATGGCTGGAGTGAGATGGGATGCTCAGCCGGGCAGTCACCCCTCTCCTCTTAGGAGTGGGGCACAGTGCGGTGGTGGGTGGTCAGCTGAGTCTGGCCAGGACCATTTCCATGGAGGCCCATGTGACACATGTGAGCCCCAGGACTTGGGGGAATTCTGACATCCCCTCTTCTGTGTCAGCCTTTTCCCCCTCCCCTCATGAGCACAAAGCCCCCAGACCTTGGGCGGCATGAATACAAACGTGCACTAGACCAGCATCATGCCAGAGAGAAAGACCACTCACTTGAAACCAGATTCCTCCAGCACAAGCGGAGTGAGGGCCAAGAGACGTGGCTATGGAGGGCTCTCCCCACTGCCCAAATGGCGACTCATCCACCTCCTAAATTCCAGCCAAGGGAAGTAGGTCCATCCCTGATGCTCCTGAGACTGCCCAAGAAATGGTCAGAACTGCAGCCTCTTTCAGGCAACCCCTATCACGCCAGGCAGGTTTTTATCTGTAGATAACCCTATAGGTAAAGGAAATAGGTGGGCAAGGCTGCTTCTAGCAAGATAGCTCTTTTTCATGATGACTGACAAGCTAATCTAGCTAAAATTAATAAAATAATGTCCATGGTTCCCTAGTATTTATAACTTTTGTACATTTTCATATCATAAACCATTCATATGCCCAGGCTCCCTTACACCTGGACTGGACAAAACAGACAAAAATCTTTGCCTGGGTTCCAGGGAAGGGGAGGGAAAAGAAAAAAGTACTGGACAGTGTGTCCTGAGGCAGGCAGAGAAGGTGGATGGAGCATGTCGGGCAGGGGTGGGACCTTAGCTGGAGAGGTCAGGGAAGCTGAGATGATGCCAGCAAGGACTCCAGGTCGGGCAGGGGACTTGCTCGTGGTGATGGGGAGAAGAGCAGTCCTGGCTGCAAGCACAAGTGTCCGAGGCATGGGAAGGGGACACCTGGCAGGTACAAGGAACAGCAGGACGTGAACGTGGCTGGCAAACGGTGAGCAAAAGCCAAAGGAGCAGTAACCATAGGGAAGAAATGCCTGCAGGGAACATGCCATCTTGTAACCTAGCATCTTAAAAATGTTTATCTTTTAAAACACAGCATAGTAAAAATGTTTTCCAATGTTATAATAGTCCTCAAAATTACATTTCTGTGTAAGATTCCATTGTATTGACCTATCTTAATGCATGGAATCATTCCTCATAGGGGAATATTTTTGTTTCGGTTAACATCTGTGCATAAGGCTTTTGCCCTATGCTTAGGACAAGCCCCCAAATGCTACCTTCCTTGGTAAATAATTATGAGCATTTTTATACCTCAAACACCCTAAAAATACTGTAAAGTATGCTTTAGTGTAGGGTCCTCTTACAAATAGAGAAAGTGAGCTTTGCTTCTGTGGGTGATTTTTTAAAAGTGACCCGAAAGGTCTTCCCAACTCAAACATATTTTCCATTTTGATCTTTTATTATGAAAGCATATTTGGGAGTATTAAAGGATCGACTTACTGACCTAAATAAAGATATGCCACATTTCTGGCTAGGAAAGCTGAAAAGTTTAAACATGTATATTCTACTAAAATTAATCTGAATTTAATTGTGGCTATCATCAAATCAAACTGATTTATGACTTAATAAGCAAAACTTTAAAACAAGAATGTAAAGAACAGGAACAACACTTGCGCTGCCAGGTATAATATTTATAGAAACTTTAAAGGCACACAGATGAAAGTAGAGTGGGATCAGAACAAATACACATAAATCAACGGGAAAGCACAGTTCAACTCGTAACTAGGGTAAATATATACGGACTTAAAATATCTTAGAGTTTCTATGATTGTTGTGGGGGAAACTGGCCACTTGGAAAAAAATTAGTTTAAAATCTTACTTCCCAAATACATAAAAATTAGGGATAAACTCTACTGTAAAAAATGTGAAATCATAGCAAGAAAAAAAGGTGAATATTTATCTGACTTGGTTGGAAAACATTTTAAGCATAAAAAGTGGAATAAATTTCAAAAAATTGATATGTCTACATAAAATGTAGAATGTAATTAATATTCCAAAGTAATGTAGAGGTTTGCAACAATCAGTTTTTGATAACTTATGTAATATAAGATTTCAAGTAAGTAGACAAATATACATCTTCATCAATGTGAACATATTTATAAAATCATTGGTTTCCTTTCTGCTTAGAAACAAAAACCTACCTTCCTACCCATTTGGGAGGATGCAGTCTTTTTGAAAAACATGAAATCTAAGCATTATTCATATATTTTATTATGTGTCTGTGCATTTTGATGTTTTCTACTACTTTTTTTTTTTTTTTTTGAGATGGAGTCTCGCTCTGTCGCCCAGACTGGAGTGCAGTGGCCGGATCTCAGCTCACTGCAAGCTCCGCCTCCTGGGTTCACACCATTCTCCCGCCTCAGCCTCCCGAGTAGCTGGGACCACAGGCGCCCGCCACCTCGCCCGGCTAATTTTTTGTATTTTTTAGTAGAGACGGGGTTTCACCGTGTTAGCCAGCATGGTCTCGATCTCCTGACCTCGTGATCCGCCCGTCTCGGCCTCCCAAAGTGCTGGGATTACAGGCTTGAGCCACCGCGCCCGGCCGTTTTCCACTACTTTTAATGAACCATCTGTCCAAAATTTATTTTCAAAATTGAGAAATCAGTAATTGGGTAAATTATACTTTTTTTATTGCATTATTGGTTGTGATTTAACTGTTGCCATCTGAGCTAAGTGCTGTGAGAAATGAGGAGGCAATTGCAGGCTAGCAAATCATGTCTCCAACAAACAGCTCAAGACAATCAAGTGAAAGGTAAGAGCAGTCCTGAAACCTATGGTGTTTGAGAAGCCAGAAATGTGCATTACTTTGTAGCCTTGGAGGAAATTTTCAGGAGTATAGAGAACACTCACACACAACTAGATTCAATTGAGTTAGAACAAGAGCAGACTACAACAAGACACTCAAAATAAAAAGCCAAAAGGATAGGGAAGCCAGCAACCAGCATTTGAGCAGATGACTTGGAAGGCAAATGTAACCATGTGAATAAGGGGAAGGTGTTAAGTCCAGGTATGGGGAAGAGCACAGGGCTTGGAGTAAAATGACTAAAAACTCTACACCCTAGCTCTGCAATTTCATTAGCATGTGATCTGGGTGGGTGGCTTCCTTTCTCTGACCTTCCCTTTCCTCCACAGAAATAAGAATTATAATCAACAACAGCATCAACCACATCTAATACCCCAGCCCCAGGTGATCAATGAACTTCCCTATTGCCAGGGCTGAGCTGGCAGAAGGAATGTTTCCCTCCTAAGCTACAAGCAGCACAGAAACCAAGGAATGACATAATAAACCCAGAGCCCAGAAAGGAAGGGCATGCCAAACGCCTCCTGAAAGCTGCTCTGTGTCTCCGAAGCACAGGGAGCTAAGTGCATGAACAACTGGCATGAGTAGGGAAGAGTGGGCTCTATTGGGTCTAAAGAGCATTGTTCCCAGTTGCTGGTCTTCATGGCTTGCTGCCACCTCATGAATGGGAACATCAACTGGGTATGGAGTGATGGAGATCCTTCACCTCTATCAATCTCAACAAGTTGGTGCAGGGATCAAATATGCTTGTGAGGGTGTGGGGTGTTTGAATACCACAATTAACTATACAAATATTAATTTGTTCTATCATTGTTGGCAAATGATTCCTCATCCATCAACTCTTACCTCAACATTTGCTTCTTCTGGAGGCTTTCCAGTATTTTTCCAAAGCCATCATGTACGGCTGTGCAGGTATTATGTTGCACAACTCTAGAGGGCTACAATGTCAGCGGTGCTCAGCACTGCCCTGTGCATAGCCTACACAGTTGTATGCAGAGCCCTGACCCCCATGCAGAGATTTATGTGACATTTCTCTGAAATCCACACTGCGCTTTATGAGGGCCTCTAGCACAATTGCCTACATATATTATACTTAATGCAACATTTGTTCTCTGTTGCTTTACTCCCACCTGTTCACTCTTCTGGCCTAGAATACAGGATTTGAGAACAGAGACTTTTGTTTTTAAAATTTTTACCTCTAACACTTGCAGAGTACCTGGAAATTGGCTTAATATGAATTATTACATTATAATTCAGAGCTGCTTTTATTACAGAATGATCTGTCAACAAAGAGTCAAACTCTGTACAACAGTTGAAGAGATTTATTGAGAGCCAAATATGACTCAATGTTCTGTGACACAGCCCCAGGAGATGCTGAGAACATGTGCACAAGGTGGTCAGGATACAGCTTAGTTGTATACATTTAACGGAGACATAGGCATCAATCGATACACATACATTGGTTTGGTCCGGAAAGGTGGGACAACTTGAAGCAGGGGCCTCCAGGTCATAGGTGGATTCAAGAATTTTCTAATTGGCAATTGATTGAAAGGGTTAAGTCATTGTCTAAAGACCTAGAATCAACAGAAGGGAATGTCTGGGTTAAGATAAGTGGTTGTAGAGACCAAAATCCCCACTATGCAAACAGAATCAATAGAAGAGAATGTTTCTTATTAGATTTAGAAAGTCTGTTCTATCAGTCTTAAGGCCTCTGGTTTTAATGTTAATGCTGGTCATCTGTGCCTCAAATTCCAATGGGAGGCATACATAATGAGGCATGTCTAACCCTCACTTTCCCTCACGGACTGAACTAGTTTTTCAGGTTAACTTTGGGAATGCCCTTTGCTGAGGGGAGGGTCCATCAGATGGTTCGGGTGCTCAGAATTTTATTTTTGGTTTACAGATCAAATGCCCTTTAAGGTAGGAGTGTATGCCAAGTGGTCACAATGTCTGTTCCCTTAACCACAAACAGCTTGTAAGTAAGAACGCCCAACCTCCTAGGAATGCAGCCCAAGTCTCAGCCTCATTTTTCCCAGCCCCTCTTCAAGATGGAGTTGCCCTGATGCAAATACCTTTGACAACAGGGCTAGATAGAGTAGGTCAGGCAAGAGATATGTAACTGGACCAAATGGTGTGGAAGATGGTAAGATGGGTTAACTAGGAAAGATTTCAGGATTGACCCAGCCTGGGGACAGCCTAGAAAGAACCAGAGCATTAACAAGAAAGATGAGAAGATAGTTTTACATTGGTTGAAAATACCAGTAGGGATCCTGTTAAGGATTAAATTACCTACAAAAATAATACAGTTCGGTTTCATCTCTAATAGACCAAAACTCCTGAAAGTAACAATCATTAACTAAGTACAAAATACAAAACAACTACCTGAAAGCTGTGAGTATACTAAGGCAGGCAGATCTGTAAGGGAGACAAAATTTAAAAGAAAGGAATATCACAATGTGAGTTTTTCATTATATAATTTTTAGTCATAGTCACAGTATGGCACAACTAAAACACAAGTTGAAAACCCATACACAGAGACTTCTATTTCTGGCTGTGATGAAGGAAGACTGCTAGATTCATCCTCCTGCCTGAAACAAAAAGATATATGAAACAAATACATTTTCCAAAATATGTAAGACAATGGATATGAGTCATATTTTTCTGTTTTTTTGCGTAATTTTTTTTACTGGATGCTAGACATTTAAAATTTCAACACAGGACAGAAATCTTATCTGAGAAAAAGGGAACGGATAATATAAGCCCTAATATTGTTCTATATCAATGTCTGCATGGTGTTTCTAGGTGACAGGGCAAGAAGTAGAGCCCAAACAGAGCCTGGTGGTCCCCCTGAATTGAGGTTAACAGAGTTTGGGGTTCAGGGAGTCCAAAGCAGCTAGAATCTGTGGGATAAAAACCAAGGAGGATGGAGCTCCAGAAACAGGAAGAGAGGTGCCCTTGAAAATGTGACTGACAATGATCTGAGCATGTATATGAAGAAAATACAAAGGCAAGTGAAAGAATCATTGTAAAGGAGTAGGTGGTACAATCCCTGGAGCTTACACAGGGATGAGAATAGTTTCTGTTCTCACCAGCCAGAGTTAAAAGCCACCCAATACATACGGCATCAGTAGAATCTCCAAAAAAACATTGCCTTAGTAATATAAATAAATTAGCCCTAGACTAAGGCTGCCATGGAGCCCATGGTACAGAGCCTTACAGCAAGCTTTGAAGAGATTAAAATTGCAAGTAACTAAACTGCATCCCAAAGTTCTGCAATATTTAAAACAAAACTGAGCACACAAAAATGTAAGAAAAAATGTAATATTTAAAATGTTCAGCACCCAATCAAAAATTATTAGGCATCAAAAGAAACAACTTCTCGTTGTTATGGATATGATCCATAACCAGGAGAAAAAAATCACTCAAAGAAACACTCAGAAATGAGATGACAGAATAGAAAATACAAATAAATATATATATATGTTTAAAAAGCTGAAACATGAGCAGAAAAACCAAAACTATAAGAAATTTCTACATATGAAAATAAACTATTTGAAATGAAAAACACACTGAATGAAACGAAGTGCTGATTAGACACTGAAGAAGAAAACATCTATACATTTTGAAGACATAATGATAGAAACTATTCAAAATAAAAGAAGGAGAGGAAAAGACTGAAAAAAAAATGAACAAAGCAACAATGATCTCTGGGACGATATCAAGTGGTATGAGGCAGGAATAACTGGAGACCCAGGAGGAGGCAAAGGGGAGGTACAAGAAAATATTTAATAAAATTTGGCTAAAATTTTTTCAAGTTTGATAAAAAGCTGTAAATTCACAGATCTAAGAAGTCCAAACTACCACACATTTAAAAAAAACTAGCACCTCAGTCAAATCTCCATAAACCATCATGAAAAGAAAACCTTAAGAACAACCAGAAGAAAAAAGTATATACAGAAGCAAAGATAATTACAGCAAACTTCTTGTCTGAAATTATGTAAGCCAAAAAAACAGTGATATGGCATTAGTAAAGTACCGGGAAATGGTCAACCTAGAATTCTATATGCAGAAAAATAGCTTTCTAAACTGAAGGTAAAATAACTTTTTTCAGACAAAACTTGCCAAAGCATATATACTATAAAGAATCCAGGCCAGGCGCGGTGGCTCACGCCTGTAATCTCAGCACTTTCGGAGGCCGAGACAGGCAGATCACGAGATCAGGAGATCAAGACCATCCTGGCTAACACGGTGAAACCCCATCTCTACTAAAAATACAAAAAATTAGCCAGGTGCCGGGGCGGACGCCTGTAGTCCCAGCTACACGGGAGGCTGAGGCAGGAGAATGGCATGAACCTGGGAGGCGGAGCTTGCAGTGAGCTGAGATTGGGCCACTGCACTCCAGCCTGGGCGACAGAGCGAGATTCCGTCTCCAAAAAAAAAAAAAAAAAAAGAATCAATTTATAGTATATAGCACATGTACTATAAATGGCAAAGCTGCACAGAAAAAAGGAACACATACATTGCTGATAGGTATGTAAATTAGTTCAGCCATTGTAGGAAGCAGTGTGACAACTTCTCAAAGAACTTGGAAGTACCATTCGACCCAGCAATCCCGTTACTGGGTATATACCCAAAGAAATACACATTCTACCATAAAGACACATGCATGCATATGTTCTTTCAGTACTATTTACAATAGCAAACACATACAATCAACCTAATGCTCATCAATAGTAGAATGGAAAAAAAAGAAATGTGGCACACATACACCATGGAATACTACATAGCCATAAACAAAATGAGATCATGTTCTTTGCAGCAACAAGGATGGAGCTGGAGGCCATCATCCTAAGTGAAGAAAAGCAAATACTGCATGTTCTCACTTATAAGTGGGAGCTAAACATTGAGTACGTATGGACACAAAGAAGGGAAAACAGACACTGGGCCCTACTGAAGGGTGGGGGGTGGGAGGAGTGAGAGGGTCAAAACACTACTTATTGGGTACTATGCTTATTACCTGGATGACTAAATAATCTGTACACCAAACCCCCATGATATGCAATTTACCTATATAAGAAACCTGGCACATGTACCCTGATCCTAAAACATAAGTGAATACCTCCTCCAAAAAAAGAATCTAAAGGAAGTTCTTCAGAAAGAGTAAAGGTATCCGACAGTAATTTGAACATAGAAAAGAAATGAAAGTAATTTAAAATAAACATGTAAATCAAGAGATATTTCAAAAATTAAACAATCTTACATAAATGCTAATTAAAGGAAAAATAATGTGGTGTCATCTGTAACATACAGAAGCAAATATAGACAAAGATAGCAAACAGGATAGGAAGCAAGAAAGGGATGTATTTCTTGTAAGAATCTTATATTTCAAAAAATATGAAAGGACCAAACATTTCAATAAGTATGAAATGTTATAATAATCTTTGAAGGTATCATGCAATATTCCTAGAGCAATTATTATAAAAATAGGTTGTACAACCACTAAGCCAATTGTAGAGTTAAAACTGAGTCATTCAATACTCAATTATTCTGAAAAGGAAGGAAAAGAGAGGTGAAAGGAACAAATAACAAATAAGAAAAATAGAAAATACTAGATTTAAACCCAACACTGTCAATGATCACATTAAATGTCAATGGTATCCTTTAATTTATTCAAAGATAGGGTAACTTAAAACAACAGAAGCATTGCTTGCAGTTCTGGAAGCTAAGAAGTCTAAGATCAAGGTGCCAGGAAATGTGGTGTCTGGGGAGGTCTCACTCTCTGCTTCAAATATGGCACCTTCTTGCTGTGTCTTTACATGGCAGAAGCTCTCTCATGCCTCTTTTACAAGGGCACTAATCCCATTCATTAGAGTGACTCTCTTATAACCTAATCACCTCTGAAAGGCCCCAGCTCTTAATACCACTACATTGAGGTTTAGGTTACAACCTATGAATTTGGTGGTGGAAAAAAAAACATTCAGATAATAGCAATGGTCTAATCACTCCAATTAAAAAGCAGAGGCAGTCAAATTATATTAAGCAGCAAAACTCAATTAAATGCTGTCTACAAAACACCTCCTTTATATACAAAAAGCCAATACTAAGGTAGGTAAGAGGTTAAAAGGATAGAAAAAGATATGTCAAGAAATATTAATCAAAGGAAACTGGAATGACTGTATTTATATTAGATAAAATGGGTTTCAGTACAGAGAATTTAACCAGGTATAAAACTGGATGTTACATAATGATAAACAGATCCATGAGAAGCAAAATCAAGAATATATAAAAATCCTAAATATTTATGTTCCAAATAACAAGCTTCAAAATAAAGTAAAAACAGAATTGAAAGAAAAAATAAACCAACAGAGTTGGAACTTTCAAAAGTCTACTGTATTAATTGATAGCACTAGTGGACAGAAAATTGGTAATGATATAGAAGACAATACTATCAACCAATTTAAAATCTATATATCAATTTGATCAAGTATCAGACTGATATTTAGAATGTTCTACAAGGAGGTACTATCAGCAAAATACTTTTTAATACATGCACATAAGACACAGTCTTATGCAGAGCAATAAATATTACATTTAAAAGGATTGAAATTATGCAAAGTATGTTTTCTAAGCACAGCCGAATTAAACAAAGATATCTAGGAAAACCCCAAATATGTAGAAATTAAAAATTAAATAGTCCATGGATCACATTTAAAAATGTAGACATTAGAAAATACTCTCAATAAAAATATAAACAAACATCAAAATCTGTGGGAAATTACAAAACAATTTTCAGAAAAAAAATTATACCTTTAAACACTTGTGTTAAAAAAGATGTAAGATCAACGATCTGAAGTCTACCTTAGAAAGTTAGAAAAAGAAGAACAAAGAAAACCCAGAGAATTATAAAGCTAAGAGCAAAAGTAAAATAGAAAATAGACAACAGAACTAACAAAGTCAAAAGCTAGTTATTTGAAATAATTAAGCAAATTGATAAGTCCATAGTTAGACTGATTTTTAAGAGTGATAACACATATTGTGAAAATCAAGAATGAAGAGGGCTTATCACTACAGATCCTATAGACACTAAAAGGATAGTGAGTAGTGTTAGCCGCCTTATGCCAATAATTTCTGTAAATTAGATGACAGAGATAAATTCCTTTAAAATACAACTTTTAAAATTGACACAGATGAACAGAAAATCTACATAGATCTATATCTATTAAACTAATTGAATTAATATCCAACATTAATACAATTGGCTAGATATTGGGTGAATTCTGTCAAACATTCTAGGAAAAAAGTATATAAATTTCATGTAAACATGTTAAATTCAGAAAATGGAGGAGAAAACATGTCCAGTTTACTTCATGAGTCCAGTCTAATATTAATATCAAAATCTGACAAAGACATTACAAAAATTACAGGCCATTAACACAGATAAACAGACACAAATTTTCTTAATAGTCACAAATGTAAATTGAACATGTCAAAAGTAGTAGGTTTTATCAAGTAAGTTTTATGTGAAGAATGCAAAGTTGGTTTAACATTTTACAATCATTTACCACATTAGCAGACATCTTTAAAAAGTCATTTCTAATATTACTAGAAAAAAAAAGCAATACAACTGTTTTAATAGGTGCCAAAAAAGCATTTGACAAAATTCAATACCCATTCATGATTTTAAAAACCCTCAAAAATCCTAAAATGGATCTGAACTTCCTCAACGTATTAAAAAAAAATCTGGAAAAGATCTACAACTAATAACATCCTTAATAGTTATGGTTTAATTTAAAAAAAAAATAAGTAAATGAATAAATAAATAAAATGCCCTAGGTTCCTCAAAAAAAAATAAAAGCTTCTGAAACCTTTGGAAGGCATCTATGCTCACCACTATACCACCAATGCCTACCTTTCTGAAACCTTTGGGATTTCTAAAAGAATCATTGTCTTTGGTATAAGATGCCTGGTAGCTGGGGTCCCCCAGGTAGCTTCAGAATGGGGACTGGTTGCTGCGAAGACCAAGCCTTGATTAGAAGCTTAGAACTTTCAGGCCTTTCTCTCGATCTATTAAGAAAGGGAAAAGGGGTTGGAGACTGTGCTAATCACCATTGGCTGATGATTTAATCAATCATACCTACATAATGAAGCCTCCGTTAAAACCCTAAATGACAGTTGGGAGGGATTCCAGGTTGGTGAATACATCAAGGTGCTGGGAGGGTGGCGCATCCAGAGGGAACACGGAAGCTCCTGCCCCTTCCTCCATATCCTGCCCTGTGCAGCTCTTTCTTTTGGCACTTCCTGAGGTATATTCTTTATAATAACTGGTAATTTCCACCAAATTATCAAAACCTGCAGGAGGAGTCATGGGAACCTTCAATTTCTACCTGGTCAGTCAGAAGTTCAGGAAGCCCTCAACCTGTGACTGGCATCTGAAATGGGGGGAAGGGGATCAAGCCTTTGAGCTGTGGGGTCTGCACTAACTCCAAGGGGTTAATGTCAGAATTGAATTGAATTGTTGAACACACAAGTTGGTGTCCAGAGAATCAGAGAATTGGTTGGTGTGAAATAAAAACCCCATACCTTGGTGTCAGAACTGTTGTAAGTAAAAACAGCTCAAAGGTAAATTATTATATGCTTCCCCTTAAGTCAAGGAAAAGGCAAAGATGCTTCTTACCATGTCTAACCAACATTCTCCTAGTGATTCTAGACAGTGCAATTGCAATAGGGCAAGGTAAAGAAATATAAGCATAGAGAGAGGTTCCAAGATGGCCAAATAGGAACAGCTCCAGCCTGCAGTTTCCAGCATGAGCAACACAGAAGACAGGTGAGTTCTACGTTTCCAACTGAGGTACTGGATTCATCTCACTGGGGCTTGTCAGACAGTGGGTGCAGCCCACAGAGCAGAGTGGGGCATCGCCTCACCCGGGAAGTGCAAGGAGTCGGGGAATTCCTTTTCCTAAGCAAAGGGAAGCCTGGATATTATCTAGGAGAACTTCCCCAACTTAGCAAGGCAGGCCAACATTCAAATTCAGGAAATACAGAGAATGCCACGAAGATACTCCTCGAGAAGAGCAACTCCAAGACACATAATTGTCAGATTCACCAAAGTTGAAATGAAGGAAAAAATGTTAAGGGCAGCCAGACAGAAAGGTCAGGTTACCCACAAAGGGAAGCCCCATGAGACCAACAGCAGATCTCTCGGCAGAAACTTTACAAGCCAGAAGACAGTGGGGGTCAATATTCAACATTCTGAAAGAAAAGAATTTTCAACCCAGAATTTCATATCCAGCCAAACTATGCTTCGTAAGTGAAGGACAAATAAAAGCCTTTACAGACAAATGCTGAGAGATGTTGTCACCACCAGGCCTGCCTTACAAGAGCTCCTGAAGGAAGCACTAAACATGGGAAAGGAAGAACAGGTACCAGTAATTGCAAAAACATGGGAAAGGAAGAACAGGTACCAGTAATTGCAAAAACATGACAAATTGTAAAGACCACCAATGCTAGGAAGAAACTGCATCAACTAACAAGCAAAATAACATCATGACAGTATCAAATTCATTCATAATATTAACCTTAAATGTAAATGGGCTAAATGCTCCAATTAAAAGACACAGACTAGCAAATTGGATAGAGTCAGGACCCATCAGTGTGCTGTATTCAGGAGACCCATCTCATATGCAGAGACACACATAGGCTCAAAATAAAGGGGAATATCTACCAAGCAAATGGAAAACAAAAAGAAGTAGTGGTTGCGATCTTAGTCTCTGATAAAACAGACTTTACACCAGCAAAGATCAAGAGAGACAATGAAGGCCATTACCTAATGGTAAAGGGATCAATTCAACAAGAAGAGCTAACTATCCTAAATATATATGCACCCAATACAGGAGCACCCAGATTCATAAAGCAAGTCCTTAGAGATCTACAAAGAGACTTAAACTGCCACACAATAATGGAGACTTTTATGTCCCACTGTCACAACATTAAACAGGTCAACGAGACAGAAAGTTAACAAGGATATCCAGGAATTGAACTCAGCTCTGCACCAAGCAGACCTAATAGACATCTACAGAACTCTCCACCCCAAATCAACAGAATATACATTCTTCTCAGCACCACATTGCACTTATTCCAAAATCGACCACACAGTTGGAAGTAAAGCACTTCTCGGCAAATGCAAAAGAACAAATTATAACAAACTGTCTCTCAGACCACAGTGCAATCAAACTATAACTCAGGATTAAGAAACTCACAACTACTCAACTACATGGAAACTGAACAACCTACTCCTGAATGACTACTGGGTACACAACAAAATGAAGACAGAAATAAAAAGATTCTTTGAAACCAATGAGAACAAACATACCAGAATCTCTGGGACACATTTAAAGCAGTGTGTAGAGGGAAATTTATAGCACTAAATGCCCAGAAGAGAAAGTAGGAAAGATCTAAAATTGACACCCTAACATCACAATTAAAAGAACTAGAGAATTAAAAGCAAACACATTCAAAAGCTAGCAGAAGGCAAGAAATAACTAAGATCAGAGCAGAACTGAAGGAGCTAGAGACACAAAAAACCCTTCAAAAAAAAAAATATATATATGAATCCATGAGCTGGTTTTTGAAAGATCAACAAAATTGATAGTCCACGAGAAACACTAGTAAAGAAAAAAAAGAACCAAATAGATGCAATAAAAAAATGATAAAGGGGATATCACCACCGATCCCACAGAAATACACACTACCATCAGAAAATACTATAAACACCTCTATGCAAATAAACTAGAAAAATCTAGAAGACATGGGTAAATTCCTGGACACATACATCCTCCCAAGACTAAACCAGGAAGAAGTTGAATCCTTGAATAGACCAATAACAGGCTCTGAAATTGAGGCATTAATAGCCTACCAAACAAAAAAAGTCCAGGACCAGACGGATTCACAGCTGAATTCTACCAGAGGTACAAAGAGGAGCTGCTATAATTCCTTCTGAAACTATTCCAATCAATAGAAAAAGAGAGAATCCTCAACTCATCTTATGAGGCCAGCATCATCCTGATACCAAAGCCTGGCAGAGACAGGAAAAAAGAGAATTTTAGACCAATATCCCTGATGAACATCGATGCAAAAATCCTCAATAAAACACTGGCAAACCAAATCCAGCAGCACTTCAAAACTCTTATCCACCACGACCAAACTGGCTTCATCCCTGGAATGCAAGGCTGGTGCAACATACACAGATCAATAAATAATCCAGCATATAAACAGAACCAAAGACAAAAACCACATGATTATCTCAATAGATGCTGAAAAGGCCTTTGACAAAATTCAACAGTCCTTCATGCTAAAAACTCTCAATAAACTAGGTATTGATGAGACATATCTCAAAATAATAAGAGCTATTTATGACAAATCCACAGCCAATATCATACTGAATGGGCAAAAACTGGAAGCATTCCCTTTGAAAACTGGCACAAGACACGGATACCCTCTCTCACTACTCCTATTCAACATAGTGTTGGAAGTTCTGGCCAGGGCAATCAGGCAGGAGAAAGAAATAAAGGATATTCAATTAGGAAAAGAGGAAGTCAAATTGTCCCTGTTTGCAGATGACATGATTGTATATCTAAGAAAACCCCATTGTCTCAGCCCAAAATCTCCTTAAGCTGATAAGCAACTTCAGCAAAGTCTCAGGATACTAAATCAATGTGCAAAAATCACCAAGCATTCCTATACCCCAATAACAAACAGCCAAATCATGAGTGAATTCCCATTCACAATTGCTTCAAAGAGAATAAAATACCTAGGAATCCAACTTACAAGGGATGGGAAGGACCACTTCAAGAACTACAAACCACTGCTCAGTGAAATAAAAGAGGACACAAACAAATGGAAGAACATTCCATGCTGATGGATAGGAAGAATCAATATCGTGAAAATGGCCATACTGCCCAAGGTAATTTATAGATTCAATGCCATCCCCATCAAGCTACTAATGACTTTCTTCACAGAATTGGAAAAAACTACCTTAAAGTTCATATGGAACCAAAAAAGAGCCTGCATTGCCAAGACAATTCTAAGCAAAAAGAACAAAGCTGGAGGCACCATGCTACCTGACTTCAAACTATACTATAAGGCTACGGTAACCAAAACAGCATGGTACTGGTACCAAAACAGATATAGACCAATGGAACAGAACAGATTCCTCAGAATTAATACCATACATCTACAGCCATCTGATCTTTGACAAACCTGACAAAAACAAGAAATGGGGAAAGGATTCCCTATTTAATAAACCGTGCTGGGAAAACTGGCTAGCCATATGTAGAAAGCTGAAACTGGATCCCTTCCTTATACCTTATATGCAAAAATTAATTCAAGATGGATTAAAGACTTAAATGTTAGATATAAAAACCATAAAAACCCTAGATGAAAACCTAGGCAATACCATTCAGGACATAGGCATGGGCAAGGACTTTATGACTAAAACACCAAAAGCAATGGCAACAAAAGCCAAAATTGAAAAATTGACAAATGGGATGTAATTAAGCTAAAGAGCTTCTGTGCAGCAAAAGAAACTACCATCAGAGTGAACAGGCTACCTACAGAATGGGAGAAAATGTTTACAATCTACCCATCTGACAAAGGGCTAATATCAAGAATCTACAGAGAACATAAATTTACAAGAAAAAAATCAAACAACCCCATCAAAAAGTGGGCAAAGGATATGAACAGACACTTCTCAAAAGACGACATTTATGCAGCCAACAGACACATGAAAAAATGCTCATCATCACTGGCCGGAGAAAGGCAAATCAAAACCACAGTGAGATACCATCTCACACCAGTTAGAATGGCAATCATTAAAAAGTCAGGAAACAACAGGTGCTGGAGACAATGTGGAGAAATAGGAACACTTTTACACTGTTGGTGGGACTGTGAACCAGTTCATCCATTGTGGAAGACAGTGTGGAGATTCACTCAAGAATCTAGAACTAGAAATACCATTTGACCCAGCCATCCCATTACTAGGTATATACCCACAGGATTACAAAACATGCTGCTATAAAGACACATGCACACATATGTTTATTGCACAACAGCAAAGACTTGGAATCAACCCAAATGTCCATCAGTGACAGACTGGATTAAGAAAATGTGGCACATATACACCATGGAATACTATGCAGCCATGAAAAAGGATGAGTTCGTGTCCTTTGTAGGGACATGGGTGAAGCTGGAAACCATCATTCTGAACAAATTATGACAAGGACAGAAAACCAAACACTGCATGTTCTCACTCATAGGTGGGAACTGAACAATCAGAACACTTGGACACAGGGCGGGGAACATCACACACCACAGCCTGTCGTAGGGTGGGAGCAGGGAGAAGGGATAGCATTAGGAGATATATATAATGTAAATGACGAGTTAGTGGGTGCAGCACACCAACATGGCACATGTGTACATATGTAACAAACCTGCACATTGTGCACACACCTAGAACTTAAAAAAAATAAATTTAACTGAGATCCCTATGTTCTACTTGCCAACGAACACCCTCCAGAAAAAAAATTAGTCCTAAAATTAAAAATTAAAAAAGGGCTACCCTCTTCGGGTCCCCCCCCACCTTTGTATGGGAGCTCTGTTTTCACTCTATTAAATCTTGCAGCCGCACTCCTCCGGTCCGTGTTTGTGTCCGCTCAAGCTGAGTTTTCACTTGCTGTCCACCACTGCTGTTTGCTGCTGTCGCAGACCCGCCACTGACTTCCATCCCTCCAGATTCGGCAGGGTGTCTGCCGTGCTGCTGATCCAGCGAGGCACTCATTGCCTCTCCCAATGAGGCTAAAGGTTTGCCATTGTTCCTGCATGGCTAAGTGCCCAGGTTCGTCCTAATCGAGCTAAACACTAACCACTGAGTTCCATGGTTCTCTTCTGTGACCCACGGCTTCTAATAGAGCTGTAACACTCATCGCATGGCCCAAGATTCCATTCCTTGGAATCCGTGAGACCAAGAACCCCAGGTCAGAGAACATGTGGCTTGGCACCATCTTGGAAGTGGCCCACGACCATCTTGGGAGCTCTGTGAGCAAGGACCCCCTGGTAACATTTTGGTGACCATGAAGAGACCTCCAAAGTGATGAGTAATATTGGACCACTTTCACTTGCTATTCTGTCCTACCCTTCCTTAGGAATTGGAGGAAAATATCGGGCACCTGTCGGCCAGTTAAAAACTATTAGTGTGGCCACCAGACTTAAGGGTCAGGTGTAAGGCTATCTGGGGAAGGGCTTTCTAACAACCCCAACCCTTCTGGGTTGGGGATGCTGGTCTGCCTGGAATCAGCTTCTGCTTTCAATTTTCTTGAAGCCGAGGGCTGACTAGAAACAGAAAGCTGTCGTCCCAAACTGCCGGCATTAGCTGGTTGAGATTGTTATGCCCAGACTGTTTGTTCCCCAAAGAAGACCACCAGAGTCCAGAGTCAAAGCCAAGCGGCAAGGATCTTCACTACAAGTTCGAACCTGGTCCCTCCTTTACACAGTATACAAGAGGGCCCTGAACAATGCGAGCGTTTGCTTTTTATAGCCCGAAAGTTGCAGGGGAACAAAGAAATTCTTTTGGCTCCTGCGCTTTCAGTAACCTTGAACGGCTGTCTCCTTATCGGAGACTTTCCAGGTGGTGTTTATACTGGGCTCAGGGAGTTTGAGAGATATATGGTGGTGGGATGGGAGGATGGGATGTGTCTGTGCTAGGCTCAGGGAGTTTTGAGCCCGGGGCTGAGGAATGTGCCCAGCTCCTTTCAAGATCATGGTGCAGCCGGAAGTCTCTCAACAGTCACCCATGCATGTGCCCCACCTTTCCTTCTGACCCATACCTCCTGGGTCCCAACCACGACTTTCTTGAAAGCGTAGCCCCAAAATTCTCACCCCTGAATCTACTTCCTCTGAGATTCTGAAAAATTTCAGATTCCTGCCTCCTAGGTACTAATGGTTCAGACTTTCATTTCCTCTATAGCAAGTTGTAACTCCAAAGGGATCTAAGGAAGCTCTACGCTGTGTTCTTAGGCATCTAGGCTATAAAAACCCAGGGAGTCTTATCGCTGGTGTCCCTCCCGATTTAGGTATACAGCTCTCGACATGGGCAGTTACATGGGACCCGTTCCCTACCACTCTTGCCAGGGCCCCAAGTTTGAAGTGGCTAAGAGAAGGGTAGAGAGAGAAAGAGAAAGAGGGAGTCAAAGAGGAAAAAAAAGAGAAAGATAGAAATAATAAAAGACAGTGTGCCCTATTCCTTTAAAAGTCAGTGTAAATTTAAAATCTATAATCGATAATTGAAGGTCTTTTCTGTGATCCTATAACACTCCAATACTGCCTTGTTGTCAGTGTAAACAAGGGTGTAGCCTGAAAACACTGAGACCACTGACAACCCACAGCCTTCCTATCAAAAATCCTTAACCCAGTGACCCGTGGATGGCCCAAATGCATTCAATCTGTAGCATCAACTGCTTTGCTAACAGAAGAAAGTAGAAAAGTAACTTTTAGAGGAAACTTCATTGTAAGCACACCTAATCATTTCAGAATTATTCTAAGTCAAAAAAGCAAAAAGGTATCTTACTAACTCAAAAACCTTAAAGTATGGGGCTATTCTGTTAGAAAAAGGTAATTTAACACCAACCACTGATAATTCCCTTGACCGAGCAGATTTCCTAACAGGGAATTTAAATCTTAATTACCATACAAAGGTCCGACCAGACCTAGGAGGAACTCCCTTCTGGACGGGAGGATAGATGGTTCCTCCCAGGTGATTGAGGAAAAAAACCACAATAAGTATTCAGTAATTGATAGGGAGACTCTTGTGGAAGCAGAGGTAGAAAAATTGCCTAATAATTGGTCTCCTCAAGGCGAGCTGTTTGCACTCAGCCAAGCCATAAAGTACTTACAGAATCAACAAAAGACTATCTCAATCCTGATTCAAAAGTTTACCTACACCCTTCTCTGAAACAAATTTACATAAGAACTGTTGTTTTGGGGAGTGCATCTTAATGGGGCAGCTGGATTGCTATGAAATACTCAGGAATCCAGCCCAGCTCTAGGACTCACCCCTGAGCACAAAGGCAATGTTGGGCACGCTGGTAAAGGACCACTAGAATCCAGCAGCCCGGACCCCTTTCTTTGTGGTCAAGGCGGGAAAAGGGGTGCAGAACTGCTACATCGGTGAGCATAACTAATCTGATAAGCAGGGGTCCATGGGTGGTTACCCACCCTGGAAAGGAATAACATAGAGGATGCTGTAGGACTAATGCTCATTGGAAAATGACTAGGGGTGCTGGCATCCCTAAGTTCTTTTTTCAGATGGGAAACGTTTCCCCCAATGCAAAAATGCCCCTAAGATGTATTCTGGAGAATTGGGACCAATTTGCCCCTCAGACGCTAAGAAATGACTTATATTCTTCTGCAGTACCATCTGGCCACAATATCCTCTTCAAGGGGGAGAAACCTGGCCTCCGGAGGGAAGTATAAATTATAACACCTACAGCTAGACCTCTTTTGTAAAACAGAAGGCAAATGGAGTGAAGTGCCATATGTGCAAACTTCCATTAAGAGACAACTCACAATTATGTAAAAAGTGTGATTTATGCCCTACAGGAAGCCCTCAGAGTCTACCTCCCTACCCCACCATCCCCCCAACTAATAAGAACCCCCCTTCAACCCAAACGGTCCAAAAGGAGATAGACAAATGGGTAAACAATGAACCAAAGTGTCAATATTCCCCAATTATGCCCCTCCAAGCAGTGGGCGGAGGAGAATTCAGCCCAGAGTGCATGTACCTTCTTGTCCCCGAGACTTAAAGCAAATTAAAATAGACCTAGGTAAATTCTCAGATAATCCCGATGGCTATATTGATGTTTCACGAGGGTCAGGACAATCCTTTGATCTGACATGGAGAGATATAACATTACTGCTAGATCAGACACTAACCCCAAATGAGAGAAGCGCCGCCATAACTGCAGCCCGAGAGTTTGGCGATCTCTGGTATCTCAGTCAGGTCAATGATAGGATGACAACAGAGGAAAGAGAACGATTCCCCATAGGCCAGCAGGGAGTTCCCAGTGTAGACCCTCACTGGGACACAGAATCAGAACATGGAGATTGGTGCCGCAGACATTTGCTAACTTGCGTACTAGAAGGACAAATGAAAACCAGGAAGAAGCCTATGAATTATTCAGTGATGTCCACTATAACACAGGGAAAGGAAGAAAATCCTACTGCCTTTCTGGAGAGACAAAGGGAGGCATTGAGGAAGCACACCTCTCTGTCACCTGACTCTACTGAAGGCCAACTAATCCTAAAGGATAGGTCTGTCACTCAGTCAGCTGCAGACAGAAATAAAACTTCAAAAGTCCGCCTTAGGCCCAGAGCAAAACTTAGAAACCCTATTGAACTTGGCAACCTCGCTTTTTTATAATAGAGATCAGGAGGAAGAGTCGGAACAGGACAAATGGGATTTTAAAAGGCCACTGCTTTAGTCATGGCCCTCAGGCAAGTGGACTTTGGAGGCTCTGGAAAAGGAAAAGCTGGGCAAATCAAATGCCTAACAGGGCTTGCTTCCAGTGCTGTCTACAAGGACACATTAAAAAAGATTGTCCAAGTAGAAATAAGTCATCCCCTTGTCCATGCCCCTTATGTCAAGGGAATACACTATAAGGCCCACTGCCCTGGGGTACGAAGGTCCTGTGAGTCAGAAGCCACTAACCAGATGATCCAGAGGCAGGACTGAGGGTGCCTGGGGCAAGTGCCAGCCCATGCCATCACCCTCACAGAGCCCCGGGTATGCTTGACCATTGAGGGCCAGGTTAACTGTCTCCTGGATACTGGCGGCGCAGCCTTCTCAGTCTGACTCTCCTGTCATGGACAACTGTCCTCCAGATCTGTCAGTCTCCGAGGGGTCCAAGAACAGCCAGTCACTAAATACTTCTCCCAGCCACTGAGTTGTGGCTAGGGAACTTTACTCTTTTCACATGCTTTTCTAATTATGCCGGAAAGCCCCACTCCCTTGTTAGGGAAAGATACTCTAGCAAAAGCAGGGGCCATTATACACCTGAACACAGGAGAAGGAACACCCGTTTGTTGTCCCCTGCTTGAAGGAATTAATCCTGAAATCTGGGCAACAGAAGGACAGTATGGACGAGCAAAAAATGCCTGTCCTGTTCAAGTTAAACTAAAGGATTCCGCCTCCTTTCCCTACCAAAGGCAGTACCCCCTCAGACCCGAGGCCCAACAACGACTCCTAAAGATTGTTAAGGACCTAAAAGCCCAAGGGCTAGTAAAACCATGCAATAACCCCTGCAATACTCCAATTTTATGAGTACAGAAACCCAGCAGACAGTGGAGGTTAGTGCAAGATCTCAGGATTATCAATGAGGCCATTGTCCCTCTATACCCAGCTGTACCCAACCCTTATACTCTGCTTTCCCAAATACCAGAGGAAGCAGAGTGGTTTACAGTCCCGGACTTTAAGGATGCTTTTTTTCCTGCATCCCTGTACATCCTGACTCTCAATTCTTGTCTGTGAAGATCCTTCGAATCCAACCTCTCAACTCACCTGGACTGTTTTATTCTAAGGGTTCGGGGATAGCTCCCATCTATTTGGCCAGGCATTAGCCCAAGACTTGAGCCAATTCTCATACCTGGACACACTTGTCCTTCGGTATGTGGATGATTTACTTTTAGCCGCCTATTCAGAAACCTTGCGTCATCAAGTCACCCAAGCACTCTTAAATTTCCTCGCTACCTGTGGCTACAAGGTTTCCAAACCAAAGGCTCAGCTCTGCTCACAGCAGGTTAAATACTTAGGGCTAAAATTATCCAAATGCACCAGGGCCCTCAGTGAGGAACATATCCAGCTTATACTGGCTTATCCTCATCCCAAAACCCTAAAGTAAGAGGGTTCCTTGGCATAACAGGTTTCTGCCAAATGGGGATTCCCAGGTATGGCGAAATACCCAGACCATTACATACACTAAGGAAACTCAGAAAGCCAATACCCATTTAGTAAGATGGACACCTGAACAGAAGCGGCTTTCTAGGCCCTAACCCAAGCCCCAGTGTTAAGCTTGCCAACAGGGCAAGATTTTTCTTTATGTCACAGAAAAAGCAGGAATAGCTCTAGGAGTCCTCACAGGTCCGAGGGACAAGCTTGCAACCCATGGCATACCCGAATAAGGAAACTGATGTAGTGGCAAAGGGTTGGCCCCACTGTTTACGGGTAGTGGCGGCAGTAGCAGTCTTAGTATATGAAACAGTTAAATACTACAGACAACAGACCTTACTGTGTGGACATCTCATGATGTGAATGGCATACTCATTGCTAAAGAAGACTTGTGGTTGTCAGACAATCATTTACTTAAGTGTCAGGCTCTATTACTTGAAGGGCCACTGCTGCAACTGCACACTTGTGCAACTCTTAACCCAGCCACATTTCTTCCAGACAATGAAGAAAAGATAGAACATAACCGTCAACAGGTGATTCCTCAAACCTATGCTGCTCTAGGGGACCCTTTAGAGGTTCCCTTGACTGATCCTGACCTCAACTTGTATATTGATGGAAGTTCCTTTGTAGAAAAAGGACTTTGAAAAGCGGGGTATGCAGTGGTCAGTGATAATGGAATACTTGAAAGTAATCCCCTCACTCCAGAAACTAGTGCTCAGCTGGCAGAATTAATAGCCCTCACTCGGGCACTAGAATTGGGAGAAGGAAAAAGGGTAAATACATATGGCCTCAAAGTATGCTTACCTAGTCCTCCCTCCATGCCCCTGCAGCAATACGGAGAGAAAAGAATTCCTAACTTCCGAGGGAACGCATATAAAACATCAGGAAGCCATTAGGAGATTATTATTGGCTGTACAGAAACCTAGAGGCGGCAGTCTCACACTGCCGGAGTCAGAAAAGAAAGGGAAAGGAAATAGAAGGGAACCACCAAGCAGATATTAAAAGCCAAAAGAGCCACAAGGCAGGACCCTCCATTAGAAACACTTACAGAAGGACTCCTAGTATGGGGTAATCCCCTCCAGGAAATCAAGCCCGAGTACTCAGAAGAAACACAATGGGGAGCCTCGCGAGGACATAGTTTCCTCCCCTCAGGATGGCTAGCCACCGAAGAAGGAAAAATACTTTTACCTGCAGCTAACCAATGAAATTACCTAAAACCCTTCACCAAACCTTTCACTTACGCATTGATAACACCCATCAGATGGCCAAATCATTATTTACTGGACCAGGCCTTTTCAAAACTATCAAGCAGGGCCTGTAAACTGCCAAAGAAATAATCCCCTGCACTTCAGGCCATACATTTCAATCCCTGTATCATTAATCTCTTTTTTAAGTTTGTCTCTTCCAGAATCAAAGCCGTAAAACTACAAATAGTTCTTCAAATGGAACCCTAGATGCAGCCCATGACTAACATCTACTGTGGACCCCTGGACCAGCCTGCTAGCCCATGCTCTGATGTTAACGACATCGAAAGCACCCCTGCCAAGGAAATCTCAACTGCACAACCCCTACTACGCCCCAGTTTGGCAGGAAGCAGTTAGAGTGGCAGTCAGCCAAACTCCCCAGCAGCACTTGGGTTTTCTTGTTGAGAGGGGGGGACTGAGAGACAGGACTAGCTGGACTTCCTGGGCCAACTAAGAACCCCAAAGCCTAGCTGGGAAGATGACCGCTTCCACCTTTAAACATGGGGCTTGCAACTTAGCTCACACCCGACCAATCGACCAATCGGACAGTAAAGAGAGCTCACTAAAATGCTAATTAGGCAAAAACAGGAGGTAAAGAAATATCCAATCATCTATTGCCTGAGAGCACAGGAGGGACAATGATCGGGATATAAACCCAGGCATTCAAGCAGGCAACAGCTACCCTCTTTTTGGGTCCCCTCCTTTTATATGGCAGCTCTGTTTTCACTCTACTAAATCTTGCAACTGCAAAAGAAAGTGTCTGCTGAAGGCCTATGTGCTGTATAAGAAAACACAACATCAACAATATTATTCTATTTGCATCACTATCGCTCATTTACTTCTAGAAGGATGGCCTCTGCTTGGAGGGAAAAAAAATGGGCAATTGAAGCAGAATTGAAGCATCATTAGGGCAATATGCCTCTGTCTTTTTAAAGCCTTGGGCATCTGAGGCTCACTGGTAGGAGATAAAATGTGTGAGCACTCAGACACCCCCAAACAGACAGGAAAGAAACACTGGCATTAAAAGTGCTCTCACACCCAAACTCAGGACCACGCAGAACCTGTACATGTTACCTTATTTGGAAATAGGATCTTTCAGATGTAGCAAGATAAAGGAATACTGTACATGGGTGAGCCCTAGGCCAATGATTGGTGTCTTAATGAGCACAGAGAAATACGAACACACAGGGAGGAAAACGCCAGGTGAACGAACACGGAGAGAAGAGAACGCCAGGTAAACGAACACGCAGAGAGGAGAACACTGGAGAAATGCGCACACAGAGGAAAGAATGCCGGGTGAACTCACACAGAGAGAAGAACGCCAGGTGAACCCACACAAGGGTAAGAACGCTGGGTGAACGCACAGAGGGGAGAACGCCTGAGGAAGGCACAGAGGGGAGAACGCCAGGTGACCACGCACAGTCGGGGGAACGCCGGGGGAACGACAGGTGAACTTAGAGAGAAGAACGCCGGGTGAACGCTCAGAGGGAGAATGCCCAGAGTTGAGAACGCCGGGGGAACGCGCACAGCGGGGAGAACGCCGGGGGAACGCGCACAGCGGGGAGAACGCTGGGGGAAGGCACAGAGGTGGGTGGAACGCACAGAGAGGGGGGAACGCCGGGGGAACACACACAGCAACGTGAAGGAACAGAAGGGAGAACGCTGGGTGAACCCACAGAGAGGGAAGAACGCCGGGTGAACGCTCACAATGGGGAAAACGCCGGGTGAACTCACAAAGCAGAGAGCACCGGAAGAACACACACAGTGGGGGGGGAGGAGAACACCAGGTAAAGGCGCACAGAGGAGAAAACGCCTGAGGAACGCATACAAAGAATACTGGGTGAATGCACAGAGGAGAGAACGCCAGGTAACCACACACAGTGGGGTGAAGGCACACAGAGGACAGAAGACTGGGGGAACGCACACAACGGAGAGCGCCGGGTGAACCCACAGTGGGGGTAGTAAATGCCAGGTGAACGCACACAGTGGGGTGAAGGCACAAAGTGGGGAGAACGGTGTGTGAACGCACACACAGGGGAGAACCCTGGGTGAAGGCAGAGAGAAGGCCTGGCGAACGCAGAGAGGGGAGAATGCTGGGTGAACGCCTGGGAAACCCGCACACTGCTGTGAACGCACCCAGCTGGGGAGAACGCCGGGTGAGCGCACACAGGTGGGGAGAAGACCGGGTGAGCGCCCACAGGGGTGAACGCATAGAGCGAGGAGAACGCCGGGTGAACGCAGAGTGGGGAGAATGCCGCGTCAACGCACACACAAGGGTGAACGGGCTCAGGAGAACGCTGGGTGAACGCACACTAGGAGAACGCTGGGTGAACGCACACTGGGAGAACGCCCAAAGCAGGGAGATCGCCAGGTGAACGCGCAGACGGGGGAGAACGCCAGGTGAAAGCACACAGCGGGGAGAACGCGGGGGGGGGGGGGCACGCACACAGCGGGGAGAACGCAGGGGGAACGCACACAGGGCTGAACGCCCAGAGCGAAGAGAACTCCCGGTGAACGTGCACACATGGGTGAACGCACAGAGCAGGGAGAACACCGGGTGGATGGACACTGTGGGGAGAACCCCGGCTGAACGCAGAGTGGGGGAGAACGCACGGTGGACGCAGAGACGTGAACGCGCACAGCGCGGGAGAACGGCGGTCATACAGTGGGGAGAATGCCGGGTGAATGCACACAGGTTGGAAAACTCCGGGTGAACGCATAGAAGGAAGTGAATGCACACAGGAGGAGAAGGCTAGGTGGCACAGGGAAGTGAACGCACACAGTCGGGAGAACGCAGAGCTGGGTGAACGCATAGAACAGGGAGAACGCCCGATGAATGCACAGCGGGGAAAATAGCGGTGGAACATACAGTGGGGAGAACACCCAGGGTGAATGCACTCAGAAGAAAGAACGCCAAGTGAATGCACAGAGGGGAGAACGCAGGGTGAACACACAGACAAGTGAATGCCCAGAGGGGAGAATGCAAGGTGAACGCACACACCGGGGAGATCGCTGGGTGAAAGCACAGACAGGGGAGAAAGCCTAGTGAACGCACAGGAGAGAACCTCCAGTGAGTGCACAGAGAGAAGAATGCCACAGGAACGCACAATGGGGAGAATGTCATGTGAAGGCACAAAGGGAGAACACCGCGTGAACGCACACACGTTGGGGAGAAAGCCAGGGAAAGGCAGAAATAAATAGAATGCAGTAGGAACGCACAGGAGAGAGAATGCAACGGGAACAGTCAGAAGGAGAACTCCGCCTGAGCACAAAGGGGGAGAACACCTGCTGAATGCACGGAGTTGGAGAACGCCGGATGAACGCACGGGGGAGATGCCCTACGAACACAGAAAAGGGAGAATGCAGGTGGAACACACACGTGGTTCGAGAACACCCCGCTAACGCACAGGATACAGAATGCCGGGGGAAAGCACAGGAGGGAAATAGCGTGCGAACGCTCAGCGGGGAGAACGCCTCGTGAATGCACAGGAGAGATAACGCCAGGTGAACAGGCAGGGAGAAAACGCTGCACTAAACCCACTGGAATTAACGCAGAGCGACCACACAGGTACACAGGTGGGAGAACGTCACACGAGAGTGGAAGCTGGGGGAAGAACGTCGGGAGATCACACAGGGAGGAGAACGCCCAGTGAACAAAGGGGAGAAGTTTGTGAACACAAAGGGAGAAGAATGCCTGGGGAAACACGGTAGGGAGAAACGCCAGGTGAACGCACACAGCGGGGAGAAAACCACGGCAATGCAGACAGGAGAACGCCTGGTGAACCTACGGGTTAGGGGAGAACGCCGGTGAACCCGCACCCACACACGGGGGAAATAACAGCATGTGAACACACAAGGAGAATGTCGTGTGAACACACAGAGAATGTCAGGCAAACGCGCAGGGGGAAAAGGCCATATGAACCTGTGTCCAGAATTGGTAGGTTCTTCGTCTCACTGACCTCAAGAATGAAACCACGGACCCTTACGGTGAGCATTACAGTTCTTAAAAGAGGGTGTGCGTCCGAAGTTCATTCCTTCAAACGTTCAGATACGTCTGCAGCTTCTGGCTTCTCTGTGGGTGCAGGTATACACTGTCAGGAGCGAAGCCGTAGACTTTCGTGGTGAGTAGTACACGTCTACAAACGCAGCGCGGACCCAAAGAACAAAAGAACAAAGCTTCCACAGTCGGTAAGGAAAACACAAACCCGTTGCCGCTCCTGGCGCCAGCAGCCTGCTTTTATTCCCTTATCTGACCCCACCCACATCCTGCTGATTGGTCCATTTTACAGAGAGCTGATTGGTCCGTTTTCACAGCGTGCTGATTGGTGTCTTTACAATCCTTGAGCTAGACAGTGCTAGACAGAAAAGTTCTCCAAGTCCCCAGTATGTTAGCTAGATACAGAGTACCAATTGGTGTATTTACAAATCTTGAGCTAGACACAGAGTACTGATTGGTGTATTTACAAACCCTGAGCTAGACACAGAGCGCTGATTGGCGCCTCTACGATCCCTTAGCTAGACATAAAAGTTCCCCAAGTCCCTACTAGACTCAGGAACCCAGCTGGCCTCACCCAGTGGATGCCGCACTGGAGCTGCAGGCGGAGCTGCCCGCCAGTCCCCAGCCGCACCTGCACTTGTCAGCCCTTGCGCTGTCGATAGGAGCAGGGGGCGGCGCCCGTCGAGGAGGCTTGGGCCGCCCCGGAGCCCACGGCGGAGGCGGGGGCTTGGGCATGGCGGGTTGCAGCTCCTGAGCCCTGCCCCGCCAGGAGGCAGCTGAGGCTCCCCGAGAATTTGAGCACAGCGCCGGCAGTGCTGGGGGACCCCTCGCAACCTCCGCAGCTGCTGGCCAGGGTGCTAAGCCTCTCACCGCCCTGGGCCAGCGGCGCCCGCCGGCCGCTCAGTGTGCTGGGCCCTCCGAGCCCACGCCCGCACCTGCGGAACTCGCACTGGCCCCCGAGCGCCGCGCACAGCCCCGGTTCCGCCCGCACCTCTCCCTCCACACCTACCCGCAAGCGACGGAGGCGGCTCCGGCCTCAGTCAGTCCAGAGAGGGGCTCCCACGGTGCTGTGGCAGGCTGAAGGGCTCCTCAAGCGCCGCCCAAGGCCCAGGAGGCGCTGAGAGTGAGGGCTGCTAGCACATTGTCACCTCTGAAACCCACAGGGGAGAGAACACCAAGTGAACGAACAGCGGAAAACACCGGGTGAACGCACACAGGGGAGAACTCCAGAGGAATGCACACAGTAAGGAGAACGCCGTGTGAATGCAAATGAGAGAACACCACGTGAACACACCAGAGAGAACGCAGCGGAAACGCACAGAAAAGCGAGCGCCTGGGGAACGCACAGAGGGGAGAACACCAAGTGAACACACAAGGGGGAGAACGCCAGGTAAACACTTAGAGGGGAGAACTATGGAGGCACACAAAGGGAGGAGAATGCCTGGTGAACACACACGGGGGAGAACGCCGGGTGTAAGCACACAGCGGGGAGAAAGCTGCCCGCGAATGGGACGGGAACACACAGAAGGGCGAACCCTTGGTGAACGCAGAGGGGAGAACACCTGGTGTACGCACGAGGGAAGGTGAGGACGCCAGTGAATGCACAGGGGGGGAAAACGCCAATTGAGCGCGCACACACAAGAAAAAGAATGCCAGGTAAACCCACACAGGAAGAGGAGTGCCAGATGAAATCACACAGTAAAGAGAAGGCCGTGGGGATGCACAGGGGAGAATGCGGTGCAATCGCACAGGGGGGATAACGCTGTGTCAACGCACACACGGGGAAGAACGCCGTGGGAACACACAGTGAGGAGAACTCCGTGTGAACACACAGAGGGGAGAACGCCGGGTGAACGCACAGGTGGGAAGAATGCCGAGTGAACTCACAACGGGGAGAACTCCAGGTTAACACACAAGAGGGAGAACGCCACGCGAATGCTCAGAGGGGAGAACCCATGGTGAACGCACATGGGAGAGAACGCCACGGGAACACACGGAAGGGCGAACGCTTGGTGAACACACACGGGGCAGAACCCCTCTCGATCGCACAGGGTAGAGAACACCGGGTAAACACACTGGGGAAAACGCCGCGTGACCACACAGGGATGATAACGCCGCATCAACGCACACACTTGGGAGAACGCCAGCTGAACACACAGATGGGGAAACGTCGCGCGAACGCACTTGGGGGAGAATGCCACATGAACGCACAAGGGGGTGAACACACAGTGGGGAGAACGCCTTGTGAACGCACAGTGGGGCGAACGTGTGTTCTTCGTGTGAACACACTGAGAGAAGAACGCCAGGCGAACGCACAGTGGGGAAAAACATCGCGTGAACGCACCCGGGGGGATAACGCCGCATCAACGCACACGGGGAAGAACGCTGCGCGAATGCCCAGGGGGTAGAATGACTCGCGAACGCACAGAGCGGAGAACGCGGCATGAACGCACACAGGGCGGAGAACACCAGGGGAACGCACAAAGTAAAAAGAAGCCATGGGAACCCACAGGAGATACAAAACAAATGGAGGTGGGAGGGAGGGAATGCCGGGAGAACACACACGGAAGAGAACGCTGGGTGAACACATGCAGGGCAGAACGCCCCTGAACGCACAGGGTGGAGAACTGGTGAACGCACAGAGAATGGAGGACGCCGGCTGAACGGGCAAGGGAGAAGGCAAAGTGAACTCACAGAGGGGAGAACCCGCACGAACGCCCAGGTGGGAGAACGCCATGTGAACGCACAAAGAAAGTAGAACGCCGGCTGAACACACACACAGTGGGGAGAATGCCGGTTGAACGCACGGAGAGGAGACCAACGGGGGAAAGCACAGAGAAGAGAAAGCTGGGTGAACGCACAGTGGGGAGAACGCCGCTTGAACTCACCGGAGAGATAACGCCGCGTCAACGCACACGGCGAGGGGAACGCTCTGAGAACACACGGTAGAGAACACTGCGCGAACGCACAGACGGGCGAACGCGGCGTAAACGCACATAGGTCGGAGGACGCTAGGGGAACGCACAGAGTAAAGAGAACGCCGTGGGAACGCACAGGAGAGAGAAGGCCATGTGAACACACGGAAGGGGCGGGGGAGAACGCCAGGAGAACACACAGGGAGGAGAACGCCCGGTGAACACACAGAGGGAAGAAAGCCAGGTGAACGCTCAAGAGGGAGAGCGCCACGCGAATGAACGGAGGGGAGAACGCCTGGTGACCGCCCAAAGAAAGGAGAACGTGGGGTGACCGCACAGGGGGAAGAACCCAAAGTAACGCACAGAGGGGAGAACGCCATGTGAACGCTCAAAGAAAGGAAAACGTCGGGTGAACGCACACAGGGGAAAGAATGCCACGTGAGCACTCAAGGGAGAACGCCGCGGAAACACACAGAAGGGCGAGCGCCTGGTGAACGCACGGAGGGGAGAACGCAGCGCGATCACACAGGGTTGAGAACACCGGGTGAACACGCAGAGGGGAGAACTCCGTGTGAACGCAAAGGGAGGAGAAAGCCTGGTGAACACACACAGCGGCCAGAAAGCCACGCGAACGCACAGGGGGAAGACCGCCTGGTGAATGTACAGGGGGAGGAGAGGGGAGAACGCCGGCGGACGCACAGCGGGGAAAAGGCCCAGTGAAGGCACAAAGGAAGGAGAACGCCAGGTAAAGGCACACAGAGGGAGGAACGTCAGTGGAAAGCGCACAGTAAAGAGAAGGCGGTGGGAACGAACGGAGGAAAGAACGCCGGGAGAACACACAGGGGGAAAACGCCGGGTCAAAGCACAAAGGGGAGAATGCCTGTTGAACGCACGGGGGTGGAGAACGCCAGGTGAACGCACAGCGGAGACAACGCCGCGCCCACACACGGGGAAGTAACCCCGCGCTAACACACAAGGGGGAGGACTCCGCGCGAACGCACATGGGGAGAAAGCTGGGTGAACACACTGCTGGGAGAAAGCCTGGTGAATGCGCGGGGCGGGGGAAGAATGCCGCTCGAACGCACCGAGGAGAACGCCGGGTCAACAGGCGGAGAACGCTGCGTCAACACCCAAGGAAAATACAACCACACGAACACACGCGGGAGAACGCCGCGCGAACGCTCAGCGAGGAGAACACCTGGTGAACCCAAAGGGTGGAGAATGCTGCGTAAACGCACAGGGCCGCGTGAAGGCACGGGGGAGGGGACGGGGAACGCCGTGTCAACACACAGAGGGGAGAACCCTGGATGAACACACGCGGGGGAGGACGCCGGGTAAACACATACAGAGGGGAGTATGCATGTGAACGCACTGGGGTGGAGAACGCTGCAAAAACACACAGGGGGAAGAATGCAGAGTGAACGCACACAGGGAGATGAACGCCAGGTGAGCACACACGGGAGAAAATGCCGCGTGAATACACTGGGGGGAGAACGCCGCACGAATGCACAGGTGGAAGAACGCCTGGTGAACACACGGGGGAGAAGGCCGCGCGAACGCACAGGGTGGAGAACGCCGGGTGAAAACACAGGAGGGAGAACGCTGCGCAACCCTCAGCGAGGAGAACGCCTGGTGTACGCACGAGAGGGAGAACGCTGCCCTAACACACACGGGAAATAACGCCGCGCGAACACAGAGTAGGGAGAACGCCGGGTGAACGCACAAGGGAGAGAACGCCAAGTGAGCGCCAAAGGGACGAACGCTGCAGGAACGCACAGTGGGGAGAATGCCACGCCAATGCAGAAAGAAAGGAGAACGCCACGTGAACGCACACGGTGGGGGTGCGGGAGACGCTAGGAGAACGCACACAGTAAAGAGAATGCGGTGTGAACGCACGGGGGAGAGAACGCCACGTGAACACACAGGGGAGAAGGCCGCAGGAGCACACAGAAGGGAGAACGCCTGGTGAAGGCACAGAGGGGAGAAAGCCGCGGGTGGAGAATGCCATGTGAACGCACAAAGAAAGGAAAACCTCTGGTGAACGCACACAGGAGGAAGAATGCCAAGGGAACTCACAGAGTGAAGAGACCGCCGTGGAAATGCACAGGGGAGAGAACGCCTAGGGAAAGCACAGTGAGGAGAAAACCATGTGAACCCACAAAGGAGAACGCCAGGTGAACGCACACGCGGGAGAACGCTGGGCGATCACACAGGGTGGAGAACGCCGGGTAAATACACACTGGGGAAAGTGCCGCGGGATCGCATCAAGGGGAGAACACAGGGTAGTTCTTCCATCATGCGGCTGCGCTGGAATCTCTGAGTCTACTCTGGTTTAGAAGGCTGCCTGATTCGCAAATTGTTCATTGCTCAAGTACATGCCTTTAAATTTAATTCAGCTAAAGTTTTTCTTTTCTCATGGCCCACCCATAGATGTGGCTCTGTCAGTGGTGCTGGCCAGTGGGGCATGGAGGAACGAGTGTCTTTCCCAGCACAGGCACTAGGAAGCGGCTGTGCCTTCTCCACACTCTTCTCCCTGACTCTTGGCTAGACCTCTAAACCCAGGGTTAGATTCAGGGGCCTGTGACCTCCAATGGGAAAACAATTACATCTTTATTTTTACTAACCTCTACCTCATATTTAGTATTTCCGTGAGTTATGAGTGTAGGCAAAAAAGCACAGTAGCTTCATCAGGACTGGTGTTTTGCTGGCAGTACAAAACACATTTTCACATCCTATTCCTTGCTATCCTATGTTCTTTCTTTTATGTGTTAAAAAAAATCTTATTCTGAGACCATTCATCAGGCCACTGGAAGGGGTTCATGGCACAAAAAAAGATGAAGCCCAGCAGTAAGGTGAAAGGGAGATGACAGAGCCACTGGACCCAAGGAGCCTTGCACCCTGAGTCAGCCCACGGAGCACTGACGAGCCTCAGGTCCTGATTCATTATGTGGGGTACTGCTGAAAAAGGGACATGAGTAAGAAATAAACTTCCAGTGCATGAAGCTAGTGAAGTGATGGGATGTGTTTATCACAGGGCTAGCTAGCATCATCCTAACCAGCATGGAGACATGCAGGGCTGTGAACGGGAGCCTAGATCTGAAATTAGACAAGCCTGGTCCAGGAGACCTCTTGCAGGCTGCAAAGCTGCTCTCTCATTTGCCTCCTCTGTATCTCAAAGGACCTGGGGTGGTGAAGGGAGTTCTGGGCCGACCTGAGTCAGCCTGAACAGGCCATTCCTTCAGCAGATTCCTCAAGCTCTGCCCTGGCCCCTTTCTTGGCCCACCCCAGCTTGCCCTCCAAGGGACATTAGCACTCTGACCCTCGTCTCCTCCTCCTGTTCAGGCCTTGCCACAACAGTGCAGCAACGCCCCTCGGCAAAGGGGTCTCGCCTGCTGTTCAGCAGCTCTCTTCCCACCACAATGATGGGCAGCCAGATCCGAACTGGAACTCCACCACATCCAAAAGGAATGTGAACACCAGTAGAATCCAGATAGAAGAGTGTGACCAAGGCACAGTGGATGAGAACCGGAGCTTGGCTAGCAGGCAGGGGTTCAGCTGCTTCCTGACCTGTGCCCTGGCACCTCTCACCTGGCCGGGGCTTCTCAGGGAGTGACCACTGCGGAGCCTTTGAGACCCTGACACGTGCGGGCGCATTTCTAAGCCTTCCTTGCATAGACTCACTCCTCCCTAATGCTGTCCCATTTTCCAGACAGGATCTCACCCATCCCCCACTGCTGCCCCCACTGCTTTGGTTCGGCCCCTTAGCTGTGAATGGAGTTAGTTCCTCATATTAGATCTCCATAAGACTGTGGTGGGAGTCGGCATACAGCAGGGAAAGCCTGGACTTTCTATCAGAAGGTCTTGTGGAGTAGTGCAGGCCATGGCACTTCCCGGCTCTGTGCATGGGGTGGGCCACCCCAACCCGGCTCCTCACACTTCACTATGTGCAGCAGCCTCCTGGGCCCTGTGAACATGCAGACTCTGAGCAGCAGGACTGCACAGGGCCCGCATGTGCATTTCTAAACAGCTCCCAGAGGACGCCAGTGCTGCGGGCCGAGGCCCACACTGGAGGAACACTGGCGAGTGGGCAGCTTTGGGTGGCCTTTAAAGTGGGTAGAAGCACACCTGCCCAACCTACCCCCATGGCTGCTGCAGGATCAGGAAACAGCACACTCCTAAGTGACTGGTCACCATGGTGACTTTTGGATTCCCACTGCCAGTTCCTGTGGAGTCAGAGAGATCTTAGCTCAGAAGTGCTGACAGCAGGGGCTGGCTGGCCACCGGCCGCATGGGAAGAGGAGAAAGGCAGCAGGAGTCACCTGAGGCAAATGAGCTAGTCAAGCCGCTGCTCTGCCTAACTTCCCTCCACGGCTCCTAACACAGGTGAAATTGGCTCAGAACAGCTCAGCATGTCCTACTGAGGGGCAGGAAGGATGCTGAGAAAATCCCAGGCAGCGGTCTCAGCTGGGATGTAATTTGAGGGTGAAAAAGGTGTATTGCTTGCAGTCTCTTCCTTGCTCCTTGCAGATTATATTTGAAATGAATATCAGAGTCATGCAGCCACTGCCAACTAATTCCCAACTAAGAAGGTAAACACCAGCATCACCTGGGTCTTCTGATGTACCTGATTCTGCAGCTCAGAGGGAACCATGCAGCTGGCAAAAATGACAGCAAGGGCAGGACTATGACCCAATTAAAGGAATGTGAGTTAAAACATGGGGAACCAAACACCCAAATTCCAGCCTGATCCTAACTGGATGTAGGCATTAAACTCTTATGCTGTCATTCCCACCACTGAGTAGAAAGAGTGGCATGTGGCTTTGTATTATTGTAAATACAATTCTACTTTACCGGCCTTCAGCCTCCCTCCTTTTGCTCACAGCCTTGACTGCAGCCAACAGAGAGGGGCACTGCCTCCGGCACAGCCCAAGCGAGCTGGGTTTCCATGGAGGCGCAAACGGGCTCCATGTCTCCTGCACACTCACATGGCTTCTGCGAAGCCTTGCGTGGAATCCACAGCAGAGGTGCAAGGAGATCCAGGGGTCTTGACCTCCTGAGATTATTTGGGGCAGCAGGGGTGGGGGGTTGTATAGAGACATTTACGTTTTTTCCATTCTGGAAACCACACAGAGACAGTGGGAGGGGGAGATTCTCTGGTCAAGAAATGAAATAGAATGGAGAAGCAGAGAGAAGAGGGATGGGGAAGCTGGGTGGTACCAGGTCTCCCTGAAGAGGGATGGGGAAGCTGGGTGGTACCGGGTCTCCCTGAAGAGGGATGTGGAAGCTGGGTGGTACCGGGTCTCCCTGAAGAGGGATGGGGTTGGGTGGTACTAGGTCTCCCTGAAGAGGGATGGAGGGGCTGGGTGGTTCCGGGTCTATCTGAAGAGGGATGGGGGACTGGGTGATACTAGGTCTCCCTGAAGAGGGATGGGGTTGGGTGGTACCGGGTCTCCCTGAAGAGGGATGGGGTTGGGTGGTACTAGGTCTCCCTGAAGAGGGATGGGGAAGCTGGGTGGTACCGGGTCTCCCTGAAGAGGGATGGGGTTGGGTGGTACTAGGTCTCCCTGAAGAGGGATGGAGGGGCTGGGTGGTTCCGGGTATCTGAAGAGGGATGGGGGGCTGGGTTGTGCCAGGTCTGGAGGGGCTGGGTGGTGCTGGGTTTACCTGAAGAAGGATGGGGGGACTGGGTGGTGCCAGGCCTACCTGAAGAGGGATGGGGGAGCTGGGTGGTGCTGGGTCTCCCTGTGCTCCACACAGCGCCTGTGCTCACGGCACTGTGTGCATCCCCTTCGAGAGCCATGGGAGGCGTGTGTCCTCTCTGAAAGGCAGGAAGCAGCAGGGACCACATTCCTCCCATTGGGTATTCCCAACCCCTGGCTCACTGCTCCTCCCCCAGAGCAGGAACTCTGCAAATAGTTGCTGAATAAACAAGTGAGCCAATGAATGAAATAAAGGTGAGACTCAATGGGAAATGCAAGAGTTGCCAGGAACAGCAGGAGGACCACACTCCTGGGAGATCTCCCACGCCATGAGTTATACCACCACACACCCACACACACGCTGCCCGCACCGTGGAAGCACAGCACAACTCTATGTATGGAGCACACACTCGTCCAGAACACAACTCCATGTGTGGGAGCACACTGCCTTCCAGAGGACAGCTCCGTGTGTGGGAACACACACCCCTCCGGAGCACAACTCCATGTGTAGAGCACTCACCTCTCCGGAGCTCCTGCACTTTTCCCTTTAGGACATATAGGGAATTTCCATCCAGGAACCAGCTAGGACTCCCAGGATCTCTTCGGGCCTTTCCCACTGCCTTCCCATCATCCCCAGCAGAACACCCGTGGCCCTGCAGCCCCGCAGCCTGCAGTCACACTCTGTCCTCCCACTCAGTAGCGCAAGGGACAAATGCCAAATTTCTGCAGCGGGCCTTTGTTCCCGCCGGCACCGGGCTGTGTTTGCCTTTTCGTGCCTCACGTGCTTTCAGGCCTGAGTCCTCTGGCTTCTTTCCCCACTCTCTCTCCTCTGACCACCAGTTCCCTGCCCCTAAGCAATTGCTGCAGGTTTTGCCAATGCTTCTTCCTTCTCCACTTCCTGCACCTTAGCATATTCCTTGAGGCCTTGAACCCCTTTCCTACGCTGCCCACTCCTGTTCACAAGTTGCACTGCCACCCCACCATCTCCACCCGCCGCTGCTGCATGCCCCGGTCATTACCCGCTGATGTCATTGCTGCCACCGTCCACCCACCCTGAAGGCCCAACCCACTCTCCCCACCAACTCCTCGATGCCAGCTCACCTCCCTGCCCAGCCCCGCTCTCCCCACCAATTCCTCCTGCCAGCTTAGCTCCCTGAGCAGCAGGCTTCAGCAGACACAGGGCTGACTTCCACATAGTGGTGAATTCATGAAATGGGGCCCTGTTCGTGCTTCTCTTGCTCTCTTACCACCTGGATTAGATGAAAATCTGCCTGAATGTCTTTATTACTGGCTAGTAAATCCTAATACACTGGCTTTCTGAGTATATCTTAATTTAATCCATCTTGCATTTTGCCAATCATTCCTCATAGTCAACCTTCGAATCAAGGTGGATATCTTTCTTAAGCTAAAACATGTAGAATAAAAGCCACTTTTATTCGGGAATTTTCTGAATGTTCCTCTACACTGAGGACCCCCACTCTGTCCCCTAACCCACACTCCAGGGCAAGACACCAGTTCCTTTCTCCCCACTCTCAATGGCTTTCTCAGCTGTCAGACACTAGGTAAGCAGCATCCTCAACTGCTCATCAGCAATGGACTGAATATTATTAATTTAAAAATAGCCCTTGAATATTATTGATTCATGTGGTTTTTCTATGAAGTACAAAACTTAGCTGCATTGTGCTCATCTGGGATTTCCTCTGTTTCATTTTGGCCCAGCATATCTCCCATGCAGAGCACAAGAGAAACCCTCGTAAGATAATGAAGGCAAGAGGATGGGGACTGGGCAGTGTTGGTGCCTGCTTTTGTGTCTGTCCTTGGTTCAACAAGCAGTTTATGGAAGATGCGACAGTCAGGGAGAGCTGGCTGGGGCCGGAGGCCTAGGTCTGAGTGTCTGCCTGGCCATGGACCTGTGGAACCTCAGGCATGTGGCAGATTCTCCAATGACTCACAAAGCAATCAGTGTCTGCTCACTGGGATCTTATTTGGGGTGAAACCAACATAAGATGGCATGCACGGCCAGGCGCGGTGGCTCAAGCCTGTAATCCCAGCACTTTGGGAGGCCGAGGCGGGTGGATCACGAGGTCAGGAGATCGAGACCATCCTGGCTAACATGGTGAAACCCCGTCTCTACTAAAAATACAAAAAACTAGCCGGGCGTGGTGGCGGGCGCCTGTAGTCCCAGCTACTCGGAGGCTGAGGCAAAGAATGGCGTGAACCTGGGAGGCGGAGCTTGCAGTGAGCCGAGATCGCGCCACTGCACTCCAGCCTGGGTGACACAGCGCGAGACTCCGTCTAAAAAAAAAAAGATGGCATGCACACAGCAGAAGTGCCATGTACTAAACACCCATCATGCCACATTTCTGCTTCCTCTGTCTCCTATTCAAGGGCCTTCTATGGTAAGCCTTAGGGGAGAAAAGCAAACACTCTGCAATATCACATCCACCATAGAAACTCTGAGTGGAGATTGCTCTGTGAGACGACACCGGGGAAGTAGGATGCTGAATACAAGATTCCGTCCTCATCCATGGGCACAGAACTTTATTAGGACCTGGGCAAATAGCTATAGCTTTGCACAGCATCGCGTGAGCTCTTTGAAGCACAAATGTTAGTGCAGCAATGTGATTTCTCTCTCCTGCGCCCAAAGACATTCTCTCATGCCTGGCGGTTGCAGAGGGAACATTGCCTGCTCACTTAGCCTTTCCCTTGAACTGTTTCCTCCCTCCTCTGGTTGACAAGCTCTGCTCTGCTCTGCTCTGCTCAGCTCAGCTCAGCTGCTTGCAGTGCGGCTTCTGGAGGCTCCCAGCAGACGCCTTCCCTCCTGCCAGGGCAGACACGTTCCACAGAAGTGCCCCTGTTCTCCCTGCCACAGCCAGCATGGGAAGCAGGAGAGAGAAGAAAACAAATTGTTGTGAAAAGATGTTATCACAGCATCACAAAAATATGGGATAAACGGAACTAGAAATAGCACTGTAGGTCAACAGAGGAGGGGACCCGTCAGTCCCACAGCACGCCAGGAACAAAGCCTCTCAGGATGAATGCTGCAGCCTTGGAGGCCAGCCTTAGGCAGATAATACCCAGGGCAGCCTCCTGTCTTAACTCTGCACTGAGAATCAGGCTCTTCCCCGTCCTCCACAGGGACTCACACAGCAGATGACAGGGATGCAATGGTCTGTGCATTAGCTGTTAGAGCACAACACACATCCTCCTCTCTTTGGTCTTGTGCTTGCATTTAACTTCTTTGGTGAGAATTTTAATACATAAATGTGCACATGAATAGAGTTTACAGATTGTAAAAATGAAAACATATAATGCTTTGAAGTGTGGTAATTTCCTTCCCTCTTTCTTCCCTTCCTCCCTTCTTCGTTCTAGGGTGTTAGGCCCCAGTGGAGTGAGGAACTGACAATGGAGGATGGCAGAGGCCCAGCAGGGCATGTCAGCGCTGAGGGGAAGGTGTCACCCCCATCTGCAGGGTGAATAGCAGCACAGCTTGGTAACACACACATAGATTGATAAAATAAGTAAAGACAATGGGAGCCAGGTTTATCAATATTAGAGAAAGTTACAAATATGGACAGAAAAAAAAACTAGAATGATCTCTGCAGTATTAGGCTAGAATTAAAAGCATTGGTATGAACCCATGGCTTGCAGTATATGTGGATCAATGCAGATATGAATGCAGACATCCATGTGTGTGGAGAGCAGTACTTCTCTCCTGGGAGGTATGGCTGGCTCCAGCTTTGGGAAGCATATGAGCTAGAAAGCACTGTACTGCCCAAGAGTAAAGAAAGGCTCAAACAATGGCCTGGAGGTGAGAAGATGACCCAGACACCAGGTTGAGGGTCTCTCACTGGCCAAATGAGACCTTTTTAAGCCATAATGAAAGCAATGGGTTTTAACTCACAGAATGAAACAGGAATCCTTAACTTCCTTAACTTCATATCAACTTAAATTCATAAATCAGCAATGGAACATTTACATAACTTCTGAGTCCTATTAATTACAAAGAAGAAATGCAAACCTAACAGTGGAGAAGCTGACAGACCCAGCCCCAGTGAGTCTTGTGAGGATCACACGCCATCTAACAGGATGCCACAAGGAGAAGCCCCACTGCTCACCCCAGAAGCGTGCCCCGAGGAAACACCAGGCAAAGCTAAGCTGAGAACAGTTTACAGAATAACCGCCTGCATCTTCACAAAAGTCAAGAAACCCCAGGGAGCGTTCCAGACTGCAGGAGACCATGGGACCCAACAACCAAACACCTGTGCATCCTGGGTGGATGCTTTTGCTCGAAAGGAAAGTGTTGAGACAATTGGTGACAGTGAAATGAGGCCTATGGATGGGGTGACAGAGATGTGTCAGGGCCCATTTCTTGATCCAGGTGGTTATGTTGTGAGGTGTAAGAGAACATCCTCTATAGAAAACGTGCCCTAAGTATCTAGGGGTGATGTGCGTCATATCAACAACTTGTTCTCAAATGTTTCAGGGGGAAAACAATTCTTGGCACCATTCTTGCAAATTTCTTGTAAACTTAAATCTTTTTAAAAGAAAAAGAAATACGGAATCAGGTGTCCAAACATCTAGGGAAAGGCTTTACTTGACTAAGGGATGGGGCTGGGAGCGAGGCCTACTTGTCACAATACCCTTTGGTTCTGAATTTTGACTGTTTCCACCGATTCTGTTCACGTTGGTAGTGAAATCTGTGTCTGTGCATACTTGTTCTTTCCTGGGAATGGAAGCCATCCAGGAAGCCCTGCATGAAACCATATGTTATTTCTTCATCTTCCCCCCAAAAGGAGAACACCAGGAACAGCTCAGAGAGAGCCCAGGGAGGTCAGGTGTGTGGGCGCCTGCGTGCACCGAACAGACGATGTTGACTCACAGTGGATAGATTAGTCAGGGTTCTCCAGAGAAACAGAACCAATAGGATGTGTGTGTGGAGGGAGATCAATCTATTTTAAGGAATTGGCTCATGTGATTACTAAGGCTGGCAAGTCCAAAATCTGTAGTTAAGCCCAAAGGCTGTGTGCTGGAGAATTCTCTCTTGTTCGGGGGAGGTGAGTCTTGTTGTATTCAGGCCTCCGTTGACAGGATGAGCCCATCCACATTAGGGAGGGCTATCTGCTCCACTCAACTCCACTTACTTGAGTGCTCATCTCATCCAAGAGCATCCTCACAGAAACAGGCAGAATAATGTCAACCAAATATCTGGGCACCCTGAACCCAGCCAAGTTGATGCATGAAATTAGCCACTATGTTGAACAGAAAATCTGAAAGAAAGTAGAACAATTTTTCAATTTTTCTGGGCTATATTTTTATGTTATAATTTCATTATTTTAATGCAAATGTGTTAAACTGCCTAAACTTCACAGATATGGCCAAATGTAAACGCAATTATATGTTCCCAACATCCATGTCACCACTTCCTGCATTACCATGTATCAGAAATTGTCTACTGACTCACAGCAGCAGAAAAGATAACACAAAAGAAGCAACTCGCCTGACCTCAGTGTAAAAATTAGCAACCAGTCTGTTGACATTAAAATAAGTAGAAGACATACCACATTCTTAAGAGATTGACCAACCCTTTCTTAGAAAGATTGCTAACTAGAGAAACTCACTGATAAAGGAACAGGTATCCCATCCGACAGGAAAATACAAAAGTGATCATGAAAGAGCAAGGTGAACTTCATAACACACCCTGGTTCTGCCGTCCGTGTGTTGATAACCCATTGTTTCTACTCCTCTGCACATCTGATTTTGATCACTACACTGTATGCCAGGGGCGGAGAGAAGTGACAGCATCACCAGCAACAACATTCAGAGAAGAGGGAAGAGCTCCTAATTTTATATTGAACAAGTCATAGTGCCTGAGTAAAAACAAGTTGCCATCCACCTCCTGGTGATCATCTTAGAAAGTCATCATCCATTCCATTCCTTCCTTCCTTCCTTCCTTCCTTCCTTCCTTCCTTCCTTCCTTCCTTCCTTCCTTCCTTCCTTCTCTCCCTCTCTCTCGACTCCAGTCTCTGTCACCCAGACTGGAGTGCACTGGTGCGATCTCGGCTTACTGCAACCTCTGCCTCCCAGGTTCAAGTGATTCTCCTGCCTCAGCCTCCCAAGTAGCTGGGATTACAGGCACACGCCACCATGCCTTGCTAATTTTTTTGTATTTTGAGTAGAGACGGAGTTTCACCACGTTGGCCAGGCTGGTTTTGAACCTCTGGCCTCAAGTGATCTGCCCGCTTCAGCCTCCCAACGTGCTAGGATTACAGGCGTGAGCCACCGTAACCGGCCCATCCATATTTTCCAATTTAGAAATATGGACTATTGATGAAAAAACTAATTCTCAACAACAGCAATGAGCAACGTGCAGCCCCCAACGATCTGTGGTGAAGAGAGATGAGATTCGGAGGAGTGGCTGAATTCCATACATGCTTTTCCAAACCCAATTCAATTTGTTGTTGGGTTTAGTTTCCCTTTATCAAAGATCCTGTCCATATCTGGTATAACTCAGATTTTAAAAATTGAACTTGAGACAAATAGGACACAATCAGGAAGCTATTTTGCTTAAAAGAAAGTCTCACATCATCTTCAGGGCTCTTATCCTCAGAACACAAACGCTTCAGGTGTTCAGCACAGAAGAAGTCTACTTTGTTCCAGTTTCATTTATCAGGACTCAGTAATGCAGGATGATATGCTGGTTCCATGCGGGATGTGCTTAGCAAACACCCATTACAAGTCCTGGTTGCCACCTGCCTGCTCTCTTGGAAGAACTATGGAGAAGAAGATGTCATTGTAAGCCCAATTTACCCAATAAAAAAATTACTCGGTGATTGCATTCTTCACCAGTGAAGAGTCCCCAGAGAACAGCACAAGGACAGGAAATAGAAGAATCCGTATCTTCTTGCATTCTCAGCATCACTGTTCAATGTGTGCTGGCAGCTACACTCCCCATTCAAGATGGGCACAGGACAGAGCCCAGAGACATCACAGTCCTGCATGTGCAAATGTACATTTCTGTATGTTACACCTTGCACATTCGGGGTGCTTTGTCTAAAGTCTAGGTTTAGAGAGCCACTCCGTCCCTCAAGGCTTGTGCCTGTCTCTGCTTTTCTGAGGGTCTACAGGTCCTATGTTGTTTGAAAAGGTGGTATGGTGACCTTGAAGTCCCTTACCTCACTGATACATGGCCCATGGGGCCCTACTTCTGTTCACCAAGCTGCAGCAAGGGTGACTCCTGCTGACCTCCATCTTCAGTTCGCCCAGGTCAGCCCTGCCTCTGTGAGTGCAGCTCTGCTGTAGAAGCCCTGCTCCACTGGGGCTCTCCCCAAACTCTCTTTTTCTTTGCATGAGCTAGGACCCAAAGGAGAGGATCATAAAAAGGCATTCAAGTTCACATCTCAAGCTTCAGTCTCAAACTCACAAAGAAAATTGGAGGATGCCAGCAACTAGCAGCTGTTTACAATGGCCTGGAATGAAATGACGTCTTCAATTCAATTCAGCAAGCAATCACACAGCACCAACTATTTGCGCAACACACTGACAGAGGCTGGCAAAAAGGCTGCATGATTTAAATGCACAGCCTGTTCATTCAGCATCATTGACTCCTTCCACAAAGATAAATCAAAATCTGTGTTGTGATTGGAAGTGTGCTCAACTAGTGATTTTAACAGTTCAAATGCTTTTTTAAAAATGCCACTTACCATCACTGTGTCACTAGACAAATTGTTTAACATGTCTATTTTTGATGCTTCATTAAAATGGCAAGGACTATACTTTGCAGAGCTGTTGTGACAATTAAATAGGAACATATATGTAAAATGCCCAGCATGTGCACTTTTGCACTTATTATATATTACAATTATGCATAAGATGGAAAATGACTTATTCTATTAGAATCTCCAGCTCTTAATAGTGCCTATAAGAAAGGGACCACTTGTCCTCATAAATCCTATATAGAAAAAAAATGAAAGAGAAAATTATTTCAGAGACTTGGTTTTGGAGAAAGTTTCTTTGCATTACAAAGAAAATAAATGGGAACTTTCCCCCAGATGGATTGGAGTCCCGGCATGGCTCCTACCATTTTGTTTCACATGGAAGACAAGCTAAGAGAAAAGCCATAATATAAAGCAGGACAGAGCCCAGCGACCTGGGAAACAATTAACCTGGACCCCTGATCAAACTGTACCTTGTGAAAGTTTTCAGAATCAAAATGAAGTCACTTGTGTAAGATAACAAAAACGAAAACAGAACCGTGACAAATTGATCTGGGGAAGGATATGAAGAAGGGGTTCTCATGCTTGCATGCCTGGTAACAAAACTGTCACAAAAGGCTACTAAAACACAACCTTGCACAGAGCCATCACAAACTTACACAAAAAGTGCTTCTGTGAGGACATCTGCCCAGCAACTGCCTTTCCAGTCTCAGAATAGCATCATCTTTATTATTGATCCTTGTAGCCAAGGATAATTATCACAAAACAATTATGTCATTCTCCTGCATTTTTCCTTTAAAAACCTTTGTCTTCTTTTAGTTCCCCAAATATGCCCATAGTTTACTATGGCACATGTATTCCCATTGCAATGTCCATCTTCAAATAAATATCATTTTTCTTTTTTTTTTGAGACTGAGTCTTGCTCTGTCCGCCAGGCTGGAGTTCAGTAGTGTGATCTCAACTCACTGAAAGCTCTGCCTCCCAGGCTCACGCCATTCTGCTGCCTCAGCCTTCTGAGTAGCTGGGACTACAAGTGCCCACCACCACACCCGGCTAATTTTCTGTATTTTTAATAGAGACAGGGTTTCACTGTGTTAGCCAGGATGGTCTCGATCTCCTGACCTTGTGATCCACCTGCCTCAGCCTGCCAAAGTGCGGAGATTACAGGCATGAGCCACTGCGCCTGGCCATCATTTTTCTTTAGAGTGCCCATGTCTATGTGTTATTTGGGATGACATAAATGGTGTCAGAAGTGGGACCTTGAAAAAGACCATCAGAAAGCACCAGTGATTATTGGACCTGGTGTGGACTGCTCACTTGAGACTGCTGAATGCTCTGCTTCCAGAGATCACTTTCTCTGCCCTGGTGCACTTTCTCTCAGGACAAGCCTCCCTCTTTTTGGTAGAGAATTTTTTATATTATTCAGGATTTTGTTTGGTTACAAGGCTGTCTTAATAAAGGATCTTACATCCTTCCTGGAGATGATAAAAGACTTTCTGTCTTTTCTGGCAAGTCATTTCTAGTATAAAAACAAGAATCTTTCTGATTTGAGTGCCCTGGTTTCCACAGAATTTATATTCTATCTATGAGGCATGTATTTTCTGGTGAACTTATGTTTGTTCTATGCACCTAGTTGAATAATTTGTTTGATCATCATCCCTGGGTTAAAATGAACACTCTTGAGTATAGTCTGAGAGCAAAAAATAAACATTCTAAATGGCTAAAAGCCATCAGGGTGGTTGCTGCTGTCTAAAACATCAGTCCAAACTTCTGACAAGATTTATAGGATCTTGTTTTCTTCAGAGATTAACAAGAAATGGAATGGGATTCTCAAACATAAAGGCATGCTAAGTTTTCTGAGATATTATGGCTCATTCTTGTGCATGTTTTTTAACTGATTGCCCAATTACATCAAGGAAAATTCAGAGGCTGAAATGGTCTTTATTGAAACTTTCTAAAAACACCCCTGAAACTATAGAGTTAACATGTAGTGCCTTCTAAGTTCTCTAACTTTCTCTTTCAATTTTTTTCTGCCTACTTTGAATCTGCTGACTTTTCTACTGGTGTTCAGATAAAATTCACTGCTTATTGCATTCCAGCCAATATTTTTATAAAAGGTCCTAAAAGTCATTCAAATTAATAGCTTTACGAATAACAAGAGCTCAATGGTAACCAAGAAACTAGACCTACGGGTCAACTCTTTTAATGTAAATTTGGGCTTGCCTAACAATTGCTTAGGATATTAATAATTAATTGAAGGACTGGCTAATATAAAACTAAAAGAAGTAGATAAATGTTTATAAAGATATAAAGATTAGGCTTTCAAATAAAACAAGTCGAACTCCTGAGCTCAGAGGAATAAGACATTTCTATCTGGCATAAAAATTGCTTTGTCTGCCACATAGGGGTGAAGCCAAAACATAATCTACTGTAATGCTTCCCCACCCACAATGACTAGTCTAGCAAAACAGACCAGCAAAAAGGTAAATTGTTACTAAAATCCAAGGCCACTTGGAGATCTTCTTATATAATTTAGCTAAAATATAAACATTGAAAATTTAACCCTAACGTCATTTGAAACTGAAAAAAGGATTAAAAGAGGTGTTTTCATTCTTTTTAAAAACCAAACTGTTTTACTCAAAATTCTGGTCCACAGCTTGTATTATATTTACTTATCTGGGCAAACAAAGTGTAGTCATGTGAACAGGTCCCAATTTTGTCAGAAATACAATTTGGATCCAACTGTCTTTTATAAACTAATGAGTTTGCATGCTTTACAGTATTATGACTAAAATTCTAAAATGAAAGCTATAAGAGCTTTGTTTCTGTGTGTGAATTTGTGTGTTTGTGCATATGTACATGTATTATATTGTATGTTGTGTCTCCATGGCAAAAACTGGCATGTTCAGCCAGAAATCTCTTAAGAATTTTATTCAGATTGTCTTAGATAAAAAAGCACTCATATAAAATATACACTAATTCACTTTTAGTTCATATGACTTAAGTAAATCTTTAATAAACTGGCTCTAAACTTGTTGGAAAAATAAAAATATCTTAAGAATTGTCAAAATACATTTTTGCCTGAGTTTATTGGTCAGACAGTTTTAAGTCTTTCTCTACAAGATATTTTAAGGTATCGAGGTTTAACATACAGGTTGTAAAACCATAAACCCAGTCAACAACAAGATGATCTTTGTCCAACTCTTTGATAAGACTAATTTAATATTCTTGGTTTAATATAAATAGCTGTGTCTTCTGAGTTATTTGCAAAATATTCACCTACTTAATTTTGAGATTCTTATTTAGGTGAACATGTGATATTCTTTAGGCTATAAAAATAGTTAACGACAATAAGAAAAATGAAATAACCAGCCTTATCTAATATCTTGGTTTTCACAAGTAATCTAGGTATATTGTTCAAAACAGATAAATTAGTTAAGTGTAAATGGGATAAACATTTATAAATTAACTTTCATGTAATTTGAAATATTAAAGCTACATTAAATTAATATTCATTAAATATCTGGGTTATTTCCAAATGAAGTTAAAACTGAGAAATTTCTGAACATAAATGTTTGTTCTTTGCTTCTTAAATTTTATGACTAAATGTATTTGGTTCTATTAATGTACATAAAATTTATGTTGTGGAGAAACATTTTTTTAAATTATAAAATGGTTCTCATCTATAAAATACCATCATGTGATAGTTTAAAATTACTTGCTAAAAATTAAGGTTATTAAGAGTTAAAACTCTAATTAATAATTACAAACTGTATATAAAGTGTACCTAAGATGTTTTAATAATAAAAACCATTTTAAAAAGGCATTAAACATGTGTTACTTAAAGAATAATTTTGTCTAACTTGAAGGTTAAAGGTTGTTTAAAATATGGAGTTAGAAAGAAAACAGAAACAAGATACAAGGAAATCAGGAAGCAGGAGAGATGTAAAGAAAGTTATGAATATGAAGATGCACTTTTGGTTAGAAAGGTTGAAAAGACAAGATAATAATTTTGTATGAGAATCTTGTGTGATAATTTTTTGTACTAAAATAAAGTGACTGGTTGGTTTTTTAAAAAAGAAAGTATAGGACAAAGCAGAAAGTCTAAACATTCTGTAAAAGTTCTAAGCAGGTAAATAAAGGTTAATGAAGGATCAATTTATGAAGAAATTTCATAGTATCAAGTTGGCTACAATTAGAAGGAAATTATAATTCTTTCTGAAGTTTGAGCTTTGATATAAAAATACACTAATAGAAAACTAAAAATTTGATCCCATATGTTAGAACAGGGTTTTCTTGAAATATTGATTTGCTCGGCCGGGTGCAGTGGCTCATGCCTGTAATCCCAGCACTTTGGGAGGCCGAGGTGAGTGAATCACGATGTCAGAAGTTCAAGACCAGCCTGGCCAAGATGGTGAAACCCCGTCTCTCCTAAAAATACAAAAAGGTTAGCTGGGTGTGGTGGCAGGAACTTGTAATCCCAGCTACTCAAGAGGCTGAGGCAGAGAATTGCTTGAACCTGGGAGGTGGAGCTTGCAGTGAGCCGGGATCGCACTACTGCACTTCAGCCTGGGCGACAGAGCGAGACTCTGTCTCAAAAAAAAAAAAAAAAAAAAAAAAAAAATTGATTTGCTCCTAGTAAAACTGTAAGGAGGTTTTGATTTTTAACTTTGAAATCGGTTTCTTCAAGTTATCTTCTAAATTGCAGAGGGTTTCTCTTTCTGCCACATTTCTTACTGAGATTATTTTAATTTTCCTAGTTAGAGGTTAGAAATGCCATCTTTTTCATTCAGAATGAAGTTTCCTTTCTTATGGAAGAATTTTCTTCTTAAACCTTCTCAGATTCCTATCTCAGAAGCTCAGCTTTTGCTGTATCTCACAGCACATCATTTGCAGGTCACAAAGCATGGCCTTCAGCTGTTTCTCTTTGAGAAGACCGTGATGATAATCCTCTGCTTCAATCTTTGTCACTCCTGTAACTTTTTTCTCCAGTTCTATATCTGCTATTATAACGTGACACTGAAATATTTATCTTGAAAGCCTCGGAAAGTAATGTTTCCTTCCAATATAACTTGATTCTGTGCTCTTGGCTTTTCTTGTGCCTGAATGGTTCCATGCAACCAAGAATCTACACATACTTTTATTTTCTCTAAGAACTATGTATTCCCCTGCCCGAGTTTTCTTGTTTCTTCCCTATAACATGGGGTACACTTATAGCTTGGACACACATTCTTCCTGTGTTCAGTTAAATTCAAGTATCATTTTCAAAAGGTCCGGCTTCCAGGTTATCTAAACCAGCTTTCCACAAGGAGAACACTTACACTGTAAGAGGTTTTTCGTTGCCTTTTTGGTAACTGGCCTAAAAGAATTTATGTTTTATCAAGATAATTTTCTGTGTTGTCTTTCTCAGGTTTTTGATTACTAAGGGAAACTGAGCTTTGAAAAAGTTAAGGTTTTCACATCCATGTAACTTTCTGTATTGCTCTCAAAGTCTTTTGATTATCACTCTTGTTAAATGACTGTTATTGCACAGTGACCTATGATTGTTTTGAGCAAGCATTTTAAACCTTTTGACATATATGACAGGTTTCCCTGGGATCAAAATTCTAACGTGAGTCTTTTGACCTAGAATTAACTTTGGGTTTCCAGTTAGGTCCCTGGGGAGCCTGAAAGAATGTATCTCTCATCTTATAGAGATATTAGATGATTAGACATATTTAGTAAATTGTATGGGAAACATAATCAAATGATAAGTGATATTGGATATTCTTTCAGTTACATTTATGGGAATGGTACTGATATGAATGTTTCAAAAACTATATACATTTCTAGAGATCTAGTATGTTATCAGTCATAGTTTTGGTTGCTAAACCTTCTTTTAAGTTATATTTATATGAATATTGTTGATGTATTCTAAAAGTTATGTAGAATTTATGAAAGTCCGATGGTCTTGATGTGATGCTGCCATTCATGATTCTGGGTGTTCTCTTAAGATGCCACAATAGAAAGAAATAAACTTTCTTGTCAATTGTGAACTGTCATATGATTTTCACCCATAGCTAGTGTAAGCTTTTATCATCCACAGTTACTGTTTGAATTTTTCTCTAAAAGCATTTGCAATTAGCTATAGTCTAAAATTGCTTTTTATGGAAACGACCCTAACAAGCATTCTTGAACACAGATTTCTGAAAACCTTAAGATCAATGGGCTAAATAACAATTTTCAGAACTCTAACCAAAAACTGAAGCATTCATGGAACTGCTAATCAAGATCAAGCAAAACAAAAAATTAATTACATAAAATTAAGTAACTGACCACGTTTTTATAACTTTTGTTTAAAACATTTTGAGTTCTTTACTTAAATGTTTTGTTCACCAGATTTAAGAAACTGTTCTATCTTAAGCTATCTATAGTCTACAGCAGTTTGGTAAAGTATACTTTTGTGAATAAAGGTGAAAGCATTTGCTTTTTCTTCCTACTTGATTCCTCCAAAATGTGGTAACTATTCATATTCTTTCTTTTTATGACAGTGTGCCTAAGTTCCATAAAAACCTGTTATCTTTATAGCAGGATAAAATTGTAAACTTTGGTTATATTACCAAGGCTTTGACCAAATTTCATATTCAAGAATGTGTGTAGAATGTCTGTCTTCAAGAGTTCCCAGTTTTAAGTGACTGAGGAAAATATATCACTTCCTGGCAGGCCCAGGAACCTTAAGGCTGTAAGGAAAACCTGAAGTCTGCATTGGGTTGGCTTCCTGGCCTTAAGAGGCTTTTAAACCTGAGGTTCCTATGTGATCAATGCAGAGAGAAAAATTTGTGTTTCTAAAAGACTGTCATAAACCTGCTACTGGCCCCGCGAGGTGGCTCACGCCTGTAATCCCAGCACTTTGGGAGGCCGAGACGGGCAGATCACGAGGTCAGGAGATCAAGACCAGCCTGGCTAACACGGTGAAACCCCGTCTCTACCAAAAAAATACAAAAAACTAGCCGGGCAAGGTGGCGGGCGCCTGTAGTCCCAACTACTCGGGAGGCTGAGGCAGGAGAATGGCGTAGACCCGGGAGGCGGAGCTTGCAGTGAGCTGAGATCGTGCCACTGCACTCCAGCCTGGGCGACAGAGCGAGACTCCGTCTCAAAAATAAATAAATAAATAAATAAATAAATAAATAAATAAATAAATAAAATAAATAAACCTGCTATTAGACTGTAGCCCCATTCATTGTTTGAAAGTTCTTGTTATCTATAGGCTAAACTAGATCTGAATTCTTTCAGATTCCTCCAATCTCACTGTCCTCCACAGAATTACTAAAAATGGAAACTGCTTTGTTCTTAAAGTCTGATGTATGAGCCATGCAGAAAGTTCACCAAACTGCTCAATGCTATAACCCAGTGACACTCCAACAGCAAACTTGGATAAGTTGATGTTTTTCATGCTGTGGACAGCTTTTCCCATGACATCAGAACGAGACTCCATATCATATGAGACTTATCTCTCTTAATATCCACGTTTTTCACTTGGCAGGATAATGGTATAATTGAAATTTCACAATTAGTAACGTCTATTATAACTTGACATAACCTGATCCAAGAAATCCTTAGTATCTACTGGTTAAATTTTAAAATGTCTGTACTATTGTTAATACCACATGCTGTACCTGGATAAATTTCTCTGGGAAAGTTATACAAAATAAGAAGATAGGCCACATGGTTATTGCAATGCTCTATGCCCAAATAAATATCATTTTCTTTTAGAGAGCCTGTTTGTCATTTAGGTGGACAAACTGAAATTTTCAATTACTTGAGTCAATTAATTCTCTCTGTTTTTAAAGACAGCTTCCTTTTTAAATTTCTAACTATAAGGATCCTAACTGCTAAGCATATATGTTGATCGTGTTTACATGTTTATGTTGGGGATATTATTATAAATGTGAAAGAAGTATCTATAAATGTGATTATGGATTACTCACTGACACACTCGAAAAGTGCAGTGCTCCGAGTTATAGTAAATCCTGTTTCATTGGCGTTTGCCTGATAATATCTTACACCTCATCTCTCATCATGAGCAAGTTGCATCCCACTGACCCCCCTGTCACAAAAACCACTTGATTTCCAGGAATCGCCATAGGCTAGATTCTCAGACGTACAAAATTTCACTCATTGACTTAAGTGGAATGATTAACCTGGGGGAAACTCGAATCAACCCGAATAGAGGCCACTCAAATATCTCTTCCCATAGTTGGGTCTATTCTGTTCTAAAACATTCAGCGAAAAACCAATCGGGTGACATTTCAGTTTTGATTAATGAGGTATCAAGCCCCTGAATATTGGGAGCATCTTGGTGACTGGCTGAATCTTCTAAATTTAACCAGTGCATGGCTTTTGATATATGTTGTTATCTTTGGGCCACTGCTGACTCTCTTTCCTCAATTCAGGTTAAATATTTTCAAAACACCTACTATACCCAAGTAGCTATGTTGAGTACTGGGGCAGCACGAGGAGCCCACATCTCAGGGTGCAGCCCAAGACATATGGTCATCAAGACAGCAGAGCAGATGGTGACAGGTACCAGCCACCAAAGCTGTACACACCAGGTTCAATGTCTTCGCTGGTGAAGATGGGCCACTGCCACTCTGCAGACTTTTTTTCAGTGTTAAAAGCAGGTAAGAAAAGGTTATCGTGTAATTTTTGCTCCCTCAAATAAAGGGAATGTAAATGCATAAGAATGCACAGGTCTGAAATGTGAAAAGCACATCAGCATAAAGTCATTACAACATTTAATGGATCTCAACTTTATCCAACTCAAACTTTTTTTTTTTTGGAGACAGAGTCTCACTCTGTCGCCCAGGCTGGAGGGTGGAGTGCAGTGGCACAATCTCGGCTCCCTGCAACTCCAGCCTCTCAAAGGGCTGGGATTACAGGCGTGAGCCACTGGGCCTGGCCTTTTTTTTTTTTTTTGAGAGTCTTACTCTGTTGCCCAGGCTTGAGTACAGTCTCGGCTCACTGCAGCCTTCACCTCCTGGGTTCAAGCCATCCTCTCACCTCAGCCTCCTGAGTAGCTGGGATTACAGGCACCCACCACCACACTTGGCTAATGTATTTTTAGTAGAGACAGGGTTTCATCATGTTGTCCAGGGTGGTCTTGAACTCCTGACCTCAAGTGATCCGCCCACCTCGGCCTCCTAAGGTGCTAGGATTACAGGCGTGAGCCACTGTGCCCGGCCCATCTCAAACTTTCTATCATCTGAGCCTAAAATGCTAATTCTGTCCTTTTTGTCTAAAATAAATAGAACGCTCATTACAGTCACTCAGAAAAAAAAAAAATAGAATTCTTATCAGAAAACAATGACATAAAACTGCAGAATTTCTCATCATCTGTCAGAGATTTTGCTTCAGATAAGAAAACCCTCACTACTCCCTTTTCTATGGGAAACGTAGCTTATCCCATAAGCAATGCAATGGACTTATCTTCCATAGACGTGCAAATACTGACTTTGTATCTGTGAATCTATCCTGGTCATTTCATTTCAGGAGCTAGAGCTTGTGAGGAAAAGTAGTATTTTAACTTCTGAGTCTTTCCCAGCCTTCTGCAGCGATAGATCTAGCCAGTATAGTTGAATTCCGAAAATATTTTACATTACAATTCTCAGTTGCCTTAGGACCTGGATTAAATTATTTTTATTCCTGATCCAAAGTTCACAGAAACAAAAAGTGAAAACAGGCCATCTGCGTGTTTTCCTCATCTGGGCGTGTCGAGAAGCCAACAGCAGGCATCTTCCGCTGGGACGGGCGCTGCACTCTCATGTTTAATTTTCTTCTTTTTTTTTTTTTTTTTTTTTTGGAGACGGAGTCTTGCTTGTCGCCCAGGCTGGAGTTCAGTGGCGCAATCTCGGCTCACTGCAAGCTCCGCCTCCCAGTTTCACGCCATTCTCCTGCCTCGGCCTACCAAGTAGTTGGGATTACAGGCACCTGCCACCACGCCCGGCTAATTTTTGTATTTTTAGTAGAGACAGAGTTTCACCATATTGTCCAGGCTGGTCTTGAACTCCTGACTTTGTGATCCACGTGCCTCAGCCTCCCAAAGTGCTGGGATTACAGGCGTGAGCCACCACGCCTGGCCTCTGCTTTCTATTTTACTCATTTATTCACTCAGTCACTAGAGAACGCTGGCTTACAGCTGATGTGCCTCAGACACGGGTGCACTCATGGAGCACAGAAGCGAGTTGGACAAAGTCTGGGCCTTTGCAGTGTGACACGGCCATTAGGACCCACAGGTCCTTCCCTGCGGCTGCTGCCTCCCTTTCTTCAGGTTCCGAGGAAGCGTTCCCTGACCACCTTCATAACCCTGACCTCCTCCCTCCCTCCAACCTACCACCATCAAATGCACCAGCTGCACTCCTCTTTTCCCGTGCTGTCTGCCGCCCTGTGCTAGAGTGGGCGCCAAGAGGAAAGAGATCCCTATCATGGCCATGTCCCAGTGCCAAGGAGACAGGCGGCTCATAGGAAGTGTTGAAAAAAGTGTGGAATCAGGGAGGCTGAGACGGGCGGATCACGAGGTCAGGAGATTGAGACCATCCTGGCTAACCCAGTGAAACCCCGTCTCTACTAAAAAATACAAAAAAAAAAAAAAACTAGCCGGGCGAGGTGGCGGGCGCCTGTAGTCCCAGCTACTAGGGAGGCTGAGGCAGGAGAATGGCGGGAACCCGGGAGGCGGAGCTTGCAGTGAGCTGAGACCCGGCCACTGCACTCCAGCCGGGGTGACAGAGGGAGCCCCCATAAAAAAAAAAAAAAAAAAAAAAAGAAAGTGTGGAATCAATAAAGAGCTCTTGGTTTAATGGCAGGAGACGTACAGGCCTCACCTCCACTGCGCAGGCCTCATCTATGCCATCCAGCCCTCACCCACAGTGTCCAGACCTCACTTCTCCCACCCAGGACTCTACCCAGTCATCCAGGCATTCTCCCTGCCATCTAGCCCCAAACCGGAATGGCACAGCCCTCACCTCTGCTGCTAGGCCTCATCTATGCCATCCAGCCCTCACTCCTGCAGCCCAGCCCTCACCTCCACTGTCCAGCCTTCACCTCTACTGCAGCCCTCACCTCTGCTGTCCAATCCCCACCTCCACTGCCCAGCCCCTACCTCCACTGCCCAGCCCTCACCTCCACTGTCCAATCCCCACCTCCACTGCCCAGCCCTCACCTCTGCTGTCCAATCCCCACCTCCACTGCCCAGCCCCCACCTCCACTGCCCAGCCCCTACCTCCACTGCCCAGCCCTCACCTCCGCTGTCCAGCCCCCACCTCCACTGCCCAGCCCCCACCTCCACTGCCCAGCCCTCACCTCTGCTGTCCAGCCCCCACCTCTGCTGTCCAGCCCCCACCTCCACTGCCCAGCCCGCACCTCCACTGCCCAGCCCTCACCTCTGCTGTCCAGGCATCACCCTTGCTGTCCAGTCCTCACCTGCATGGCACAGCCCTCACCTCTGCCACCCAGGCCTCATCTACACTGCCCAGCCCTTACCTCCCCCGTCCAGCCCTCATCTCCATCATGCAGCCACTGCCTCTGCTGTCCAGTCCTCACCTATGCCACATTGTCTGCACCTACACTATACAGCCCTCCCCTGTGCCATCCAGCCGGCACCTTCATTGTAACGCAACAAGAGCTGGAGGAGGGGAGGCCCTGGTCCCTGGATGTGGAAGCCCAGAGCCGCCTAGGACTGCAGAGATCTCTTAACGGCCAAATGTGGAGCTGGGTGTTGACATCCAGTGGAACATGCTAAACTAGATGAGTAGAGCACTCCAGGTCACCCAAACTGCGCGGGAGAATCCAGGTACGAGGAAGTGCTAAGCAGAGCCCTCATGGGCTGTGGGGGAGTGGGTGGAGGCACTGGTGACAAGGCAGGTGGGGTTGAGGGAAGGTCCCTGAGCCGCCATACTGGGGCTGGAGGTGTGATCTGGGAGCAGAGAGCCATGGTTGATTACGGAGAGTGACACAAACGCAGTGCTAGTGTCCAGAATAACAGTCAGGTGGGGTGGCAGTCAATGCGTGGCCCAGATGGGAAACTGAGGCTCTGAACTAAGTCAATAATGAGAAGGAGAAACTGAATATAATTCAGAATACTTTCACAATTTAGGCAAAAAAAATTTTTTTTTAAGTTGCCAGTTCACTTTGAGGTGTTTACCTGGAATAAGTGGATGGTGATGTTATTCACTGAGATGGAGGCGAAAGTTTCAGTGGAAAGATAAGATACCTAGGCCAGGCGCGATAGCTCACACCTGTAATCCTAGCACTCTGGGAGGCTGAGGCAGGCAGATGACTTGAGGTCAGGATTTCTAGACCAGCCTGGTCAACACAGTGAAACCCCGATTCTACTAAAAATACAAAAAATAGCTGAGCATGGTGGCGTGCGCCTGTAGTCCCAGCTACTCGGGAGGCTGAGGCAGGAGAATTGCTTGAACCCAGGAGGCAGAGGTTGCAGTGAGCTGAGATCGTGCCACTGCACTCTAGCCTGGGTGACAGAGTGAGACTCCATCTCAAAAAAAAAAAAGAAAGAAAGAAAAGATACCTAGTTCTGAATATGATACAATTGCTAGTGTTAGTAATTCAAGCACATAATGACCTTCCACTACTAGCTTGGAGAGAAGCATTGCTTTCTAGGTGACAAAGCATTGTCCCCTCACGGGGCAAGAGAAATGCTCTCAGGTACAGCAACAGCCCTGCTGAGAAGGGGCTGGTCTGGAGGAGTTTCATGGGAACCTGGTTTTCTTCTCTCACTTTTATCTGTGGTGTCTTTTTCCACTAAGTTCCACTCATCCCTGCGGCCTAGTTCACGGCTCCTCTTTACCACGGTGCTGCAGAGATGCTCCAGGCAGAAGCTTCCTCTGGCTGAGACCCAGGCCAGCTGCCCCTACTGGCTGCTCTCCGTCCTGAGATGTGCCTGCTCCTCTGCCCCCCTCGTACCCCCAGCTCTGATCCTAGAGCCCTGCCTGCTCCTCCTTCCACACATACGAGCCTCAGACCCTGCTCACATGGGAGGCCTTTCTCAGTCACCTCTGCCCAGTGTTAACAGCGAGAACCATGTGGTCAGAGTTGCATCTTTCTGAGTTGAATCTGGAAAATGCACATGACCTACTTGTTTAATGATGTAAAAACATGTGCTTGGATCTGATCTCCGTCACCGAACCTTAAACGCAGAGTCTTCCCCTTCTCCCGTGGCTCATGAGTGCCTTATACTTAAGTGATCTGATGCAGGTTATCAAACGCTTATGTTCTACCTGCTACTAAGCTCTAGGCCAAAAAAGAAATATTAAGAGATCCAAGCATTTGCTTGTGCTGGTGTTTTGAACCCTCCAGCACCTCATCAGTGCTTTCTTCCATTTAGCTGATGTGACGATGGCAGGAAACCAGCACTCAGCATACGATGTTTTACTCCGCAACCCATGCCTCCCACCAGGATGTAACCCTGTTGGCATCCCAGTCCGCTCTCAAATGCTCAGACTAATATAATAAATACACACTACTTAAAAAAAAGAATGACTTGTTTAAAAACTGCAAAGGCAGCCGATTGCAGACAGCCTCTGAGGAGCTGCTTTCCTTGACCCCCCCAAGGCTATAAAATAAATGCAATTTGAATAGGAAGGCTGTTCAAATCCACCAGCTCATCTGGGAATAATGAAGATAAAACCCGAGCCTTGAGCCGTGTTTGCAAAATGACTCAAAAAAAGAATTGACATCATTTAAAGGACTCTGAGGCTTAAGGGTCCACACCCTGAAGTACACCCACTGCCCAAGGACACAGAGCAAATGCAGGAATAATGCCCTTCCAGGTGCAAAACAAATCAGACCTTGTCCCTTTCACAGGCATCCAAACACAAATCACCAGTTCCCGACAGAAACAAATCCTGCCCTGCCACGCCGCAGAAAAACACTGGAGACAGAAATGAGCTCAGAGAAGGGCTGAGGGACAATGACAACATGGGGACCCTGGACCCTTGGGCTCCACTAGCCTTCCCCCCAGCATGCAGAAGAGGGCTGAGCTCCTCCCTCTATTACAGAGGAGGCAAAATAAAGGGAATGCTTCCATGAAATCCCTGATCATCTCCCTCTGTCGTCTGAAGAAGCTGTCAGGCCTGGCTGGGTGCTGCCTGTCTCAGGGAACCGGCTCTTACCGCAGAGCTCATTTCCGGAGGGGCAGAGGGCCGTCCTGCGTCTCCTTTAATGCCTGCGGGGGACACAGAGGGCACTTAGTCTAGGATCAAGACTGCCAACACCTGCTTTCTCACTATCCCATCTGCCTGGTAAACCTTTGTCTCTCTCTGAACATTCTGCATTTCAGATTGTCTTGTAGACACCATGAAGCGAGGTTTTGCTTTGAGCCAGTTTGAAAATCTCTTCTTTAAATGGGCGAGTAAAGCCAAATATTCACAAGCATTGATACAGCTGGCTTTTTTGGTAAATTATGTTGACAATATGGTTATTCTGGGGATTAAATATTTCACGTGTTGAACACAACGCCTGGCACAGTGTAAGTTCTATTGTAAATGTGTGTTGCATAAAACATAAATAGGATGTTAACGTGATTAAGACAAAGAGAGAAAAGGATTTAGAGAGAGAAGAGGCCAGGAGACGTGGGAGAAGACAATGCCAACAGGTTGTCTTAACAACACATGGAAAGTTCCCACTGCACAGCCCCCAGACGCCTCACTCCACGAGCGAAATCCCTGCATGGCAGGCCGAGACCATGGGTGCAGCAGTCTGCCTGACAAGAGCCGTGTCATCACATATCTAGAAGGAAAGGTCACCTCCGGTTCTGGAACACACGACGGAGGCACATTTCTCTGGGGGCTCCATGTACATTTCTAAATACGTGTCAGTGCAGGGACCCTCTGATAAGAAGGAAGTGAGGCCTGACAGAAGCTGCCCTTCCAGTAACCCGGAAGAGACTGCTCTGACGGAGACAGGGGCTGGCTGCTCTCTGAATACACCCAAATCTCCTAGGGCAGGAGTGGCAAAGTCACCGTTCCAGGACACACCCGTAACCACACAAGGCTTCCAACAAGGGAGCAGCTGGCTAAGGAACGATGTCCTGGGGCTCTGGCCACATGGAACAGACCCAATCTGAGCTAGAGACACCGCCCGGGCCCACCAGGCATCGGCATGGGCGCCTGCCATGCGCAGAGCTCTTTGTCTGGACGGGGTCCCTGCGCCAAGAAGGCAACAGGCTCTGAGGGGTAAACGCAAGCAAGAGAGTCCCCTGAATCGGCGCCATCTGTCCGAATTCCAAGTATGCCTGCCTGATTTACCAGGGCACTGACGAGCTTAATAGAGAAGGAAAAAAAAAAACAATCTGTGAACTTTATTCAAAGGACAAAACAGCCACTGAGGCGTGGGACAGTTCCTCTCTCCCCATGTACGCTGCGCACACTCACTCTACATGGACCACAACATCCAATTCACAGGCATGGAAGGGAAACAGCAAAGCAAACAGAAAGGCTTGCTGTGAAAAAGCACACACGAAACTTCCCTTTGGAGCTGTTTTTTAGAAAGCTGCAGTTTGTGAATTTCTCTTGCTTTTTAAAACAGAATATTTCCAAAACTTGGGCATCAGTGCTTGATCTTTTTAGGTGGGGGATAGAAGACTGGGCCATCTTCACAGACCCTCAGACCCCGGCTCTCAGTGTCCCCATCTGCCAGCCAGGCTTCCTGCTTGAGGGACGGCTGCTCCCCCGGTTCAGTGCAGTTTTGCAGCTGCTGGTCTTGCTTAGTGAGGCACAGTTCTATCTGACCAACTGTCTGTACTTCTTCATCCTAAAAATAAACGATGAAAGACACTTTAGAATTCAGATCTTGGATTATCATCAAGGTCTTATGATCATGAACTTTCAGAACTTGAAGATAACAAAAGCAGAGGCTCCACACCACAGGTTCGAGTTTCCAAGAACAGACCCCTTCATTTAGCAGAAGGCTGACATGCACTAAATTGGAGCGGGTGGCTCTAGGAGACTCGCCTGTGGGCAGTGGAGCTGGGCTTGGGGCTTGGATCTCCTGGTCACCACCAGAGGCCAGCCTGGCAGCCCCGGTGAAAAGCCTCTGCTTTTATCTTAGAGAAAATTAACAAAGACACAGATACAACAGCACTCAACATACCTATTAAGATATTAGGAGAAAAAAACGGCTTTTGTAGGCCAAAAGGGCAACAGTACCCTATTGCTAAAAGAACAGGTATATTCTTGTTAAAGATAAGCAAGAAGACAACCCTGTCCTCGCATGCTGTCAAGGAACTATGCCTGCTCACACACAGCACATGCTCCCACATACACGCACACCCACATACACAGATGCGCAGGCCTGTGCACACATGCAGAACATGCCCATACGTGCACACATACACACACAGCACATGCACACAGATACACAGGACCATGCACACACACAGCACATGCCCACATGCATGTACACACTCAAAAAGGTGCACACAGCACATGTACACATGCATGTACACACTCACGCACACACAGCACATGCCCACATATACAGACACAAATGCACAAATACAAGTCTGCCCATGGGAACTGTATGGTGAAGACAAAGTCATCAGGAAACTAGAACCTGTCTTTTGAGAAAAAAAGGAAGACACAACATAACTGTCTAACCTGGCTTGGCGGAAGGCACTGGATTTTGGGTATCACTCCATATACTCTGGCGAGGGCATCTTTAAAATCTGCAACCTGATATTAAATACAAGTATATTAGAAATTAAACTTCAACAGAAAAGATCTGACAGTTCTGGGCTATCCCAAGTGCAACAGTGGCAGGGTCCTGCTCTCCCCTGGCTGGCAGGGACAGAACCCAGCACAGGTGTGAGAATGAAGCTCCCATTCCCACCAGCAAAGCAGAGGATGCTGTCATCCTGGGTTTCATCCCCAGACCACAAGCTGCTCACTGCGGCTCTGTTTTCTCTCTATTCCTGTTTCTCTGGAGAGCAGAGCTTTCCTCCTCCCAGTGTCTTTCCGGGCCCCACACTCCCTCCCAAGCTGTCTCACCTGAAATGCCACCTGCCACAGCCACCCTCATCCACCGACTCCTACTCCGCCTTTCATGGCCCACAAAGCTTTCTCAGCCCTGCCCACTCTGAAGTCTCCCTCTCTCCCGACCCCCTTCCCACGGCGGACACATTCTCCTTCACAGAAGGCAGGCCCTGGGAGCCCTCAGGTACCGGTCCCAAAACTGCAAACCTAGACCCCCGTGTGCTCCAACCTCCTCTCGGACGAGAGGCCTCCTCCCCGCTGTACTGAGGGAATCCTCCCCTACTGCTTCTGCCTCGTGCCTTCTGAGTCCAACCTCCTAGGAGGACACCTGCATCCTCTAAGCCTCATGCTCTGGCTTTTGGGGGCATTGAACTGGGGTCACCAGCTCCAGCAGATGCCTTTTGCCCCTTGCCTGCCTGTCTGCCCAGACACTGTCCACTCCTTCCAGGAAGCTCTCCTGTGACCTCCTGAGCACCTGCTCCACTGACCGCCTGGCTACTGGCTGCCATTCCTGCCCCAACGCCTTGGCCTCCTTCACACTATCGCTTCTTCTCCAGCTGCATGGCCATGGGCCAAGACTCCCCCACCATGTGGCCTACTTGGAGGGTCTCTGTCCCTAGTCTCTCCCCAGCACCAGGCAACCACAGCAACAAGCAAACACCCCAGCCTACTCAGAGCTCAGCACTGCTGGAGGATGAAGTCCTCACGTCTGTGGCTCCCACCCGGCCTCTTCCCAAACTTCCTGCTCTCCCCCTGATGCCCCTCAAGTGGCAACTGGTCTCACATCTTCCAGCCCCCAGCTCTGCTCCACTGAGCCACTCCCCCCAGGGCCTGGGCAGGCTGCAGGCCTCCATCTCAGCAACGTATTTCCCAGGAAATGTCTGGGTCAGCAACTCTCCTGGGTTCTCCCACAGCCCTGATTTTCCCATAAAACAGATGAGTGGACAAGTGGCTGGATGCTGGATGTAAAAGCAGAAAGTCTCTCCTGACGATAAATCAAACTCCTTTCAAAGGACAGAACTCTGAGTATCCACCGTGCTGTTTCTGATGCCCAATCAAACGCCATTAGCACCTGGAAGCAGCTCAGCAAGTGTGTGGTCGCTGTGGCTTTTACCACCACTGGAATCAGTTCCCTGAACGCCAAGTTCTGGGCAACCATGGCAGGCACATTCCCCTCATCTATTCGCACATGAGTCCGGGTGAGGACTGTGAGGGCCCTGCAAGCAATCATCTTACGGCTTCCCGGGGCTGGGGTTGTGCGAGAGTCTGCAAAGGGCTGGCAGACTCCTTCCTCAAGTCCACTGCTCCCCACACCCTGGAAAAATGGCTGCACAGGTAAGCAGACACCACTGAGAGCAAAGACACTGTTGCCAATTTATTTCTCAAACTGTCAAGGCACCAAAATAATTGTTCAACATACAGCCATCACCCCAGAACTGCTAAAATCAGTGACTTTGAACCTTTTTCTAAATCTACAACATGTGATAAATACAAAAACTATCTCAAAGAATCTGACACATTTCTCTAAGGCAAGAGTCTGCAAACATTTTCCGTAAAGGTCCACGTGGTAAATATCCCAGGCTTTGTGAGTAACACATGGGTCTCTACGGCAGCTACATCATGGGAGCACAAGCATCCCCAAGTAATAAAGGATTACAATTTTGTTGACAAAAACAGGCAACCAAGAGTGGAAAACAACTACTTTTTCTTTCCTTTTAAGAGATGTGATCTGGCTGTCACCCAGACTGGAGTGTAGTGGGGCGACCATGGCTCACTGCAGCCTCAAATTCCTGGGCTCAAGCAATCCTCTGACCTCAGCCTCCTGAATAGCTGAGACCACAGACACATACTATCATGCTCAGTTGCTTTTACTTCTTTGTAGAGGTCTCATTCTGTTGCCCAGGCTGGTCTCGAACTTCTAGCCACAAGCAATCCTCCAGCCTCAGCCTCCCAAGGTCCTGGGATTTACACCACACCTGGCCAAAAACAACTTTTTGTATATGCTTACCAGCTAATAACATCTTGTCATGCTTAAATGTCTATAGTGTTTTTTTTTAATCATAAAACAAATCACAATTTTATCATGAAAACAAACCACAAACATAAGACTGTGTTACAAAAGTGAATGTGACTCTTCAAACTGCAGATTCCACCTGCTCTGCCAGACCCTGGGGCACACGCTTCTCACAAAAGGAGCCGTGAATCTGTGCTTCCAAATCACTGGTCTAAGAAGCCTTCAGTTCATACACAACATACACAGAAAAATAAAATGCAAATAAAATCTGTTTAAATGATAACGGTTAAGTAGGAAGGGAATTTGCATTGGGTCACTTTACAGTCCACTGACTCAGAGGCTGAAATGGCCCTGCTGGAGGTCCCCAGGAGATACGCATGAGAAAAGAAGCAAAAGCAAGACTTACTTGGTAGTAATTGATGGATGGTTTTATCCCCAATTTTAGGAGCACACTAAAATTTAAATTTTAAAAAGTTAGCTGTATAATGAAGGTCCATTTTCCTTTCTTGTTCTTTTCAGATATCACATTTCATGGCAAAAATTAAGACACTCTTAAAGGAAAGTGCTTTTTTTCTATGACTTTATGCAACAAATGTGTCAACGTGGACAGCAAATAGATGGTTTCCAATCCCCGCCGCCTTCCCACCCCTCAGCACACACACTAACTGCTCCAGACACCCTTTCCAGTTCCTGACTCCTTCTGAGCATGGGATCACAGGGGCCACCGCCAAGTGGAGGTGGCACACAGAGCACCACCCATTTGCCACACCTGCTTTAAAAGATAGCAAATGAAATTGGATTCCAGGCTTATCCTGGTAAACCGCATTTGGTCAAATCTTCAAACACAGTCATGCGCCACATTTCGACATTCAGTCAGTGAAGGGCTGCAGGTACGAGGGCGGTCCCATATGATCATATTTCTACTGTGCCTTTTCTATGTTGAGATATGTTTAGATACACAAATTCTTACCACTGTGTTACATACAGGTGCCTACGGTACTCGATACAGTCACACGCTGTACAGGTTTTAGCCTCACAGCAACAGGCTATACCACAAAGCATAGGTGTGTCGTGGGCTGTATCAGCTAAGTAAGTGCACTCCAAGATATTCACATAATGACAATTTTATACCCCATCACTAAGCAATACACAACCATATGTTAAGTCCCTATAGCTTTCAATCGCCTCCTAAAGCCCTGCTACACAGAATCCTACCAAACTACTATATACAGAATTGACTTATTAAATTATAAAGGTACACTGTAAAAATTCTGAATCATTCCAGAAGAATATCCTAGTTCCCCATATTCAAGCCTTTGTAGAAAATTCTAGATCATGATCACAGAGTAGACACAAGGACTTTGACAGCCTCTGTGGGCACTAACTGATTGTCAGACTGTCTTGGCCACAGAGTTCCTGGAACAAGGACTGAGATGCCAGGCCAGGGTCCTTTCAGCCCCAGACATGGCCCGAACCCACAGGACCTCGCATACCCTAGCTGTTGGTGTTGTATGAATAACAGGTTTCAGACTTTGCAGCAAAAAAAAAAAAAAAAAAAAAAAGTAAACTAGCTCATGAATTTTTTGATATTTATCCTAAGTTTCAATGATCCTATTTTTGATATATTGAGTTTAATAAAATATTTTTGAAATTAATTTAACCTGTTTCTTTTTGCTTCTTTTAATGACGCTACTAGAACATTTTAAATGACATCTGTGGCTCGTGTTACATGTCTATTGGGTACCATGCTCCTGACCTGGGTGATCAAGGGAGTAAGGCAAAGAGAGAAAGATGTGGGGGAATGCAGCACCTAGCCCAGCACCATGCTTTCTGCTGAGTTGAGATGAGCTTGGCACTCATCCCAGGTCTTTATCTGTGGGTACTCTAGGACGTGCCATCAGCTCATCTGAGTCTATGGGAACCCTGAGAACTTTGCTTCAAGATGATTTGTGGTTTTTCAGGTTTGCTGCCTTCATACTATGAAGTGAAGAAAAAAATGTTACAGTTTTGTATTGTATTTTATTTTTTTTGACACAGAGTCTTGCTCTGTGGCCCAGGCTGGACTGCAGTGGTGTGATCTCGGCTCACTGCAACCTCTGCCTCTTGGTTTCAAGAGATTCTCCTGCCTCAGCCTCCTGAGTAGCTAGGATTAGGTGCACCACCATGCCCAGCTAATTTTTGTATTTCTAGTAGAGATGGGGTTTCACCATGTTGGCCAGGCTGGTCGTGAACTCCTGACCTCATGATCCACTGGCCTTGGCCTCCCAAAGTGTTGGGATTACAGGCATGAGCCACTGTGCCCGGCCTGTTACAGTTTATGATAATTTGAAAAGCCAACCTATGAGAAAAAGATAATTTGTGATACCAGTTTACAAGGAAAAATGAGGGGTCTTAAATTTTGACTTCTTAATTTTATTTTTAGATTAAAATTAAGGCACTAAGAATTATAGATTTCCCTTGCAGAAACTAAGAATATAATTTTTCTATAATTGTTCTTTATAGGTTCTAGCAAACATACTCTCAGTAGTGCTTTGCCCTCGCAGGCCCTCGGTGAACATTTACTGAATGAATGAATGAATGAATGAATGAATGAATACAGGACCCATCATCCCCATCTACATCAATGGCGGGGCAGCACTGGGCCCTGCTGAATCCCCACAGGGACTCCAGGACTTAAGAGTTCTGCACGTGTCTCGTGTGTGTGAGTGTGTGTGTGTGTGCGCGCGCGTGTCTTAGTCTGTCCAGTGTTGCTACACAGGAACACCTGAGGCTTGGTAATTTATTTAAAAGAGAGGTTTCTTTGGCTCACGGGACTGCAGGCTGTCCAAGAAGCATGGACCCAGATTCTGCTTCTGGCAAGGGCCTCAGGAAGCTTCCACTCATGGCAGAAGGCAAAGGGGAGCTGGTGTGTACAGAGATCACATGGCCAGAGAGGAAGCCAGGGGGTGGGGGCGGTGCCAGGCTCCTGTTAACAACCAGCTCTCTGGGGCACTGAGTGGGAACTCGCTCACCCCTGCAAGAGGGCATTAATCTATTCATGAGGGATCCTTCCCCACAACTCAGACACCTCCCACCTCCACACTGGTGATCAAATTTCAACATGAGATTTGGTGGGGATAAACCAACCACATCCAAACCATAGCAGGAAAGCTACTGAGTTTCAACAAGTATAAGTAGGAGCCACTTAATAAGCTATTTGTTGGATACAGAGATGAATTATTTAGAAAACCGATTTTAAAATTTTCGGCAGTATCCATTTATCCTCCTTTCTCTGTTTGATTAAATGAACTGGTTTATGGAGTCAGCCTGGAAAGCACCAGCACTCTGCGGCAGGGTCGGGACCGTAAGACCCATATTTTGAAACAGAGGGCATCTCTCTTGTTATCTCCAAAGTGGTTCCTACCCTTCCAGTCTTTCAGCAATGACAGACTTTCTTTTTAATTGTAAGTCTCCTGTGCTCCAGGAGCTACCTAAGACACTCTCTTGGTTAACCGTCATAATGACTTTTTTTTTTTTTTGAGACAGTTTTACTCTTGTTTGCACAGGCTGTAGTGCCATAGCACGATCTCAGCTCACTGCAACCTATGTCTCCTGGGTTCAAGCCGTTCTCCTGCTTCAGCCTCCCGAGTAGCTGGGATTACAGGCATGCACCACCACACCCGGCTAATTTTTGTATTTTCAGTAGAGATGGGATTTCACCATGTTGGCCAAGCTGGTTTTGAACTCACCTCAGGTGATCTACTCACCTCAGCCTCCCAAAGTGCTGGGATTATATGCATGAGCCACCACACTCGGCCCACAATGACTTTTGAACAGCTAATTAGCTACATTTTTTGGGTGAGAAAATGTTTCCTAAAATATTGCTCTTACTGCAAGAAAGCAATGCTTCCTCTATTAAAAACCTAAGATTAAATTATATAGAGCAAATTATATACACAAACTATATACAAATCAAAGTGTATAGGTCTGTGTACGTTTCTTAGCGTATGTACTTGGTAGTGCAGATTTTAAGAGCTAGAAGGGACTGCAGGGTTGATGGCAACCTATCCATTTATTTTACAGCATGGAAAGAAGATCTAGAGGTCAGATACACAAATTGTACAACTAGTTAGTGTCAGAACCAGGATGAAAAGGCCCACCTAAAGCCGTGCGCTCTGGGAGGTGATTTTTAAAAAAGCTTATTCACAGGGCATTATTTGATGTAATCTTGGTCCCCGCTAACCATGCCAAGCCCCTCTTCTATCAGCGCCTGAGCTCTATCCCACCCAAGTCGCAGCTGTTAGACCGCGTTTCATCAGATGACACAGGAGACCATCTGTGTGAGACAATTTTGTGCATTGAGGTAAAGCACATGTCTAGATAAGCAATGGAGGTTTATTCATCTTTTAAGCAGATTTAATTCAGAAACCTTAAATACAGCTGATTAGCAAAGGCTCCTGGTATTATTCTGATTTGAAGGAGAATTGCTCTAAAACAAGCTGCGTAAATTGCAAAAGCAGCAACACAGAGGCAGTGCAATCGCCTGTCATGTTTTTTTAGCACTTCACTGGTTTATTATGACCTCTTATGATGAAGGTCAGTGAGAACAGCTAAGACACTGACATACTGAAACGTCCAGACGGAGAGGTAAGGGCACACCCTGGTTCTCTAGCAACCAGATTTGGACAGTGAGTGGGCTGGGCGTGGCCCTCGGGAGGCACTTTGTTTTACAAGTTCACTGGTTCAAGTGGTGACAACATATTCCCCTTCTCGAGAACTGAGGTGAGGGCAGGCAGGGACGATTTAGGCAGGTTTGGATCATTTCTGGGGTTTAAAGAACCCTGGCCAACATCTCTTTCCTGCCTGCTTGTTCCAGGAGCTCTGTGACAAAGACCCACAGACTTCCTGAGGTTCCGTCTTTCTAAGGAAAAGGAAACGACCTGTTCATGCACCATCCTTTATCAGGAATCATGGCTGAGAAAGGCACGCTCTGGTTGGAGTTCTCATTTTCCCTATGGCCGACTCTGATGATGAGATGGTGCCCAGACAGGCATCCCAATACTCTGCACCCACTCTGTGTGATCGTGATGTAGAATGATCCGGAAAGGCTCGGTAGGCACAGAACATTCCTCAGGAATGATCCCACTGGCCAAACAGTGCACACGCAGAAGCTGCTGGAGGGCAGCGTGGTCTACACTCACTCCCCTGGATCCAGCCGTCAGGCTTGGGAGACAGCAGGGATCCCCACTGGGAAGAGCAGCAGGGGGAAGGGCGCACCCACCTGTTGAGGTCCAGCTCCCTGTAGAGTTCCAGGCTTCTGCCAAAGTACTTCTTCTGGGAGTTGAGCGCGTCCACCTGGGCGGCACAGGTCCCATGCTTTTCCCACTCATGCTTCCTGTGAGGATTAGAAAAAAATCTCCACTTAAAAGTAATGAAACAGGCTGGGCGCAATGGCTCAGACCTGTAATCCCAACACTTTGGGAGGCTGAAGGCGGTGGATCACCTGAGATCAGGAGTTTGAGACCAGCCTGACCAACATGGTGAAACCCATCTCTACTAAAAATACAAAAAAAATGAGCCAAGTGTGGTGGCAGGTGCCTGAAATCCCAGCTACTCAGGAGGCTGAGGAGGAGATTCGCTTGAACCGGGGAGGCAGAGGTTGCAGTGAGCCGAGATCATGCCATTGCACTATAGCCTGGGCAAGAGAGAAATTCCGTCTCAAAAAAAAAAAAAAAAAGGCAATGAAACTGATTCCTAATAAAAATGCTCAGGCCGGGCGCGGTGGCTCAAGCCTGTAATCCCAGCACTTTGGGAGGCCGAGGCGGGTGGATCACGAGGTCAGGAGATCGAGACCATCCTGGCTAACATGGTGAAACCCCGTCTCTACTAAAAATACAAAAAACTAGCCGGGCGTGGTGGCGGGCGCCTGTAGTCCCAGCTGCTCGGAGGCTGAGGCGGGAGAATGGCGTGAACCCGGGAGGCGGAGCTTGCAGTGAGCCGAGATCGCGCCACTGCACTCCAGCCTGGGCGACACAGCGAGACTCCGTCTCAAAAAAAAAAAAAAAAAAAGAAAAATGCTCAAGCATGTTTTCTCTTAGCACAGACCATTCCCGTGCAGTAGGCATGTCATTTCTTTTACAAAGTAGGAAGGATAAAATTCCTTATATGCAACATAGGCGATTATTTCAATCCCCCACGATGAAATAATCAGTTTCAGTTCACATCTACAATTACAGCTTGCTCAATTAACAACAAATCAAAGCTGAGAAAAAAGAACACGATGCTGCCCTAACCCCCCACTGATTCACAAAGCAGCGTGTGGTCTCCTGCAGCGAGTGGGTGCTTCGCAGCCAGGGAATTTCGCAGAGTGGCACAAACTGTCATTTCTAAGCAACCAGCCACGGAAAGGCAGGACAGCTAATTACCAGGAAACACCTCAGGCCCATTTTCCATTTCAGCTGCTACAAATTATAGTTCAAGCATCCATTCTACATAGAGGACAATAAGAACAACTGAACAGCCCATAACCAAAGGCCTGCACATGAACGTAATTTGTATTCCAGAAACATGTGGTCACTGACAATGATTCCTGATATTTTACTGCAGATTACAGGCTTACAAAAATCTTTCACGTTCTTCATTTGGTTCTCAAAACTCTGCAAGGCGAAAATATCACTGCTAGTTTAGAGACAGGGAACGGACGCCCAGAAGGGCCAGGGGACTTGCTGAAAGGTCACTCAGAGCCTGCCCTTGAAGGCCACTGTCAAGTCCAAGGTCAGCGCCCTTCCCACTGCACTGGGCTGCCGTCCAATCCACTGCTGACAAGACTGACAGCCACCTTCAGAATGACCGGCGTGTCATTCAGATGTTTATCATCATTAGCATGAAAAGACAAAATGGGAATCAGATTTCCTCAGCTTCATTAGTGATGAATTCATGATGTTTTAATAAATAACATTCATGCAACCACTTATAAAGCACTTATATGCAGTCTTAAAAATATAACCTAATGTGCATTAATTCATTGGCAAAATTCATCCAAAATACTAGTTTTAAATAATTCCTATCGACTTAAGTCGCAGAAAACGATGAAAAGTTGAAAACAGGAAGGATAAAAGTGGATGAGTAACTATCTTCATCTAGAAGACTTTCCAGAGCGAATTACCTGATAACTTGTTATATCCTATGGGGTAGAAAAAAAGAGATTATTTTAAACTAATAGAAATGTAACCTGAATTCCAGGTGACTTAGTTGCATAAAACAGAGGTAATTCTGCAGGTGAGATGAGGTGCGCCGAGCCCTTCCACACGAATGAGAACAGTTCCTTGCTCACAATAAACTGCAAATGTCAGCCATCATTATTCTTGGAGCAAGCTTAACTCAACAGATGTTGGAAATAGACTGATATTCACGGAGCTCGATGACATTCACTCACACTTCATTTGGAACTGGACCTTTTTTATTTTTAAGCATCAAAACGGTCAGTCACCAATGCGAAGTGACTCAGCGTGTTGCCCTCTATGCTGAGAGACACCCTGACTCACCCACCAAGCGTAGATGCAGCCAGGAGCGGATGTCCCGGGCTCACCCACCCACCGTCACCTGGCCCACTGGGCCACAAGAGGCAGCCAATCCTCGGGGCCGGTTATGCCCAAAGACACATTCCACAGCAGTGCTGTGACACCTTCCTCTGCCCAAGGAGCAGAGGTGGAGAAGCCAGAGGCCAACCCCCATGGAGTTAGGTGACCTGATAGGCACGGGACTGGGTGACACAGCCCAGACAGGAGCTCCTCCCTGATATTTTGTATTTAGGAGCACTCAAAAATATAAGTATTAATTTGTGTGTGAGATTTATCCTTTTCATTTAGAACCAGGCAGTTTTTTTAAGTGTTTAATTCAACTATCAACTTGAAAATTTAAAGTAAGTCATCTTGCCTTTATCAGAGCACAAAAATAAATGCATACTTTGCCCACACTGTTTTGATTAAATGCTCAAGATCCAGCTCACTGAAGGCCTTTGCATGTTTGCTGATTTATTTTCAGCCATTTGGCTAGTCTGACAGACTCTATCATGGAACATTGTAACAACTGGAAAAATTCTCTTTCATATAACTCAGTTACCATACGCTCATTATCTGAAGTACACTGTGAAGTGACATACAATTTTTTTTCCTATCTTCTTCCATTTCAACTTATCATGGCCATTATTTTGAAATAATTTTCTGGAACACAGGCTGTGCAGAATAGGTGACTGAGACCTGAACCATTCACCATCCGAATTTTCATTAAGAGTGGTTCTCTGTACTCAAGGGTGATTCAATACACAGATTGAGGGTCCATGAATCCTAAGGCCACTTCACTGCCACACCGATGAACCAGGAAGACGGACATCACTTCCATTTCATTTTATTTTAAAAAGCTTTCTTCTAAACTTAACTTTTAACTTTCCTGAAAATTACACACAAAAATATTACTAGGTTAACCTTCCTACCTAAAATTTGATGGGTTGTAATCTGAATTATAAATTGCAACATTGAAGTGGGAGAAAATAATTACCTTCAGTTAACATAATGTTAATAAAAGGAATTCATTTCATGTTATTAAAAAAACCATGATTTTAAAAGCTACCTTGAATTCAACATGGCATTTAGGTCTTAGGCTCAGCTTCGGCTGAACTTAAAGGCACTTCACCCTGACTGAGGTCTCAGCCTCACATGCTAAGTCTCACTTTCTTTCCTCCCTAAGTCATAGGCATGAGATCATCATCTTAGAAGACATCTTCTTTTTTGAGATGGAATCTTGCCCTGTCACCTGGGCTGGAGTACGGTGGCGTGATCTCGGCTCACTGCAACCTCCACCTACTGAGTTCAATTGATTCTCTTGCCTCAGACTCCCAAGTAGCTGGGATTACAAGTGTATGCCACTGTGCCCAGCTAAATTTTGTATTTTTAGTAGAGATGGAGTTTTGCCATGTTGGCCAGGATGGTCTTGAACTCCTGACCTCAAGTGATCCACCTGCCTTGGCCTTCCAGAGTGCTGGGATTACAGGTGTGAACTGCTATGGCTGTTCTCTTTTTTCTTAATGTATTTCAAGACCAGAGCACAATTTCCTTAAGAAATATTCTCTCCTGTCTGATATAGACTAATTCTTAGATATGCAAGCATTTGACTTTGTTGAGCCTCAGAAGAGAAAATTTGTTTCTTTCTTTTTTTTTTTTTTTGAGACAGGGTCTCACCTCCCCCCGCTCCCCCCCCCCACCCCCGGCACCCAGGCTAGTTATCACCCCAGCTGATCACAGCTCATTGCAACCTTGAGCTCCTGGGACCACAGACACACAATACCACATCTGGCTGACTTTTTAAATTTTTGGTAGAGACGGCATTTTGTCATATTACCAGGCTGGTCTCGAACTCCTGGACTCAAGCAATCCGCCCACCTCAGCCTCCCAAAGTGCCAGGATTACAGGCATGAGCCATTGTGACTGGCTGAGAAAAGTTTTCAAGCAAAGTAATAAATATCACATAGGTTAGAAAACAGGCTTATAAGGTAAATTCCACTTGTTTTCATTTTTCTATACACTGGAGAAAGGCACCAAAAATGCCATAACAGAATCATATCTCATAAAAGGTTGTTCAAACTGCTCAGCCCCATAAGACAGATTCTGTTATCTTGCTTCCCACACAGTTTCCACTTAGAGCGATTCATCACGCTCCCCACACCCGCTCAGACAGCAATCAAGACAGCAATCAGAGGCTGGGACTTACCAGAAGCGGCTGCGATTGGGAAACGAGTGAATTACATCAGGCCAATATGCCTTCATTTCTGGCAAAAGATCCTATGCATTAAAATAAAAAAATAAATAAAAGAAGTCTATGCAGGATCTTAATAATAAACTCCAAACCCAGAAGGTAAATTTGATAAACTGACACATTCAAAGAATTGAGCTCTGCTAATTAACAATACTTGGGTGAGTAAAATAACCCTATACTTATTTTGTACAAAGTGTTTGTTAAGTATATCTACAAGTGCAATTTGAGTAATCATAAAACTGCACACGAAAATACAAGCTCTTACAGGTGAAGGGATAAAGTGTACATCCAAACAATGGAATATTTGCAGCAACAAAAACCAATGAACTATCAAGCCATGAAAAGCCATTGGAGGAACTGTAAACATATATTGCTAGTGAAAGAGGCCAATCTGCAGAGGCTCCATACTGTATGATTCCGATGATGTGACAATTTGGAAAAGGTAGTCTTAAGAGACAGAAATGAGATTTGCGGTTGCTGGGGGTTCAAGGGGAGGAAAGAAGGGGAGGTATGGCTCAGGGGGTCTGAGGCCAGGGGCTGCTCTGCACCGCACTGGGTGGGACTTGTTCTCCTGCATTTGTCCAAAGCCACACAACCGCACAACACAGGAGTAAACCCTAATTTTTTTTTTTTTTTTTTTTTTTTTGAGACGGAGTCTCGCTCTGTCACCCAGGCTGGAGTGCAGCGTCGGGATCTCAGCTCACCGCAAGCTCCGCCTCCCGGGTTTACGCCATTCTCCCACCTCAGCCTCCAGAGTAGCTGGGACTACAGGCGCCCGCCACCTCGCCCGGCTAGTTTTTTGTATTTTTAGTAGAGACGGGGTTTCACCGTGTTAGCCAGGATGGTCTCGATCTCCTGACCTCGTGATCCGCCCATCTCGGCCTCCCAAAGTGCTGGGATTACAGGCTTGAGCCACCGCGCCCGGCCATAAACCCTAATGTTAACGCTAAACTTTATTTAATAATAAAGTACCAGTATCAGTTCATTAATTGTAACAAATGTAACACACTATAGAAGATGTTAATGATTGGGAGATTTGAGGGGGAAGGGAGTGAACTGTCTATAATCTCCATCCAATTTTTCTGTAAACCTAAAACTGTTCTAAAAACAACATCAGCTGGACGCGGTGGCTCACGCCTGTAATCCCAGCACTTTGGGAGGCTGATGCAGGCGGATCAGAAAGTCAGGAGATCAAGACCCTCCTGGCCAACCTGGTGAAACCCTGTCTCTACCAAAAACACAAAAATTAGCTGGGCATGGTGGCACATGCCTGTAATCCCAGCTACTTGGGAGGCTGAGGCAGAAGAATCACCTCAACCAGGGAGGCAGAGGTTGCAGTGAGCCAAGACCAAGCCAGGGCACTCCAGCCTGGCGACAGAGTGAGACTCCGTCTTAAAAAACAAACAATAAACCATCAATTAAAACAAACAAACAAAGGACAAGCTCTTCTTTTCCCAGAGAAGAGCTTGTGTGAGCTGGGCAGCCTGGGCTCCACACTGCACTGGTCATGCTAAATTCAACAGAACTGGAGTTTACTTTTCAATTTCTACACACCCTCTACACCAAAAAAACCCAATAACAAACTTCGGATAACTTCATTTTTCTTCCCTTTCTCCTGTTTTCCAGCACCCTATATAAGGGTTTTTTCCTCAGCCCATTTGTAATGCGGCCCCCACCCCACAGCCCCTGCCCGTGTGGGCACAGCTCTGACCCCCTGCAGCCCCCACCCCGCCTCTCCTGCCCCACCATGCTGGCTTCAGCCCCATCAGCCCTCAGGATGATCTAGGCCACGATATGATTGACTGTGCAAACTGGGCTACTTCCGTTTGGGTCAATGCAAAGTTGGACCTATCACTACACAACGAGGAAGCCAGGACTACTCTGAGGAGCGGCGGCTCAGGTCACCACAGACCCATGACCCGCCACCCCCACCCAAAAGGCGTTTCAGCCTTCCTGTCCTGGATGCCCCGGGGAGATGCAATCCCATGGTGCCTCTGCACGAATCTCTCCTCTCCCGGGTTTCTGCCTTTCCCAGCTGCAGGCACACATGCCCCTTTTCACCTGGCTGTTATCACGGGGTTCCACCAGCCCCTCTGTCCACCAGGCCCACACCTGTCAGTGCTGTCCCCTCAGCCCACCCATATCTGTCAGCTCTGCCACCTCACCTACCCATGTCCACACTTATCAGCCCTGCCCCTTCACCCACCCACACCCACACCTATCAGCCCTGCTCCCTCACCTACCCACACCCACACCTGTCAGCCCTGCTCCCTCACCTACCCAGGTCCACACCTGTCAGCCCTACACCCTCACCCACCCACACCCACACCTGTCAGCCCTGCTCCCTCACTCACTCACACCCACACCTGTCAGCCCTGCCCCCTCACCCACCCACACCCACAACTGTCAGCCCTGCTCCCTCACCTACCCAGGTCCACACCCGTCAGTCCTGCCCCCTCACCCACCCACACCCAAACCTGTCAGCCCTGTCCCCTCAACCACCCATGTCCACACCTGTCAGCGCTGCCCCCTCACTCACCCACACCCACACCTGTCAGCCCTGGCCTCTCATCCACCCATGTCCACAGACCCATGTACATCCCTACACCTGTCATTTCGATTCACCATCCTCATGCTAATTATGCCTAAAGCCACCTTTCCTCTGACCCTGAAGATCCTCTATGTCACCACCTGGAGGTCTCAAGGGCACTTCAAACTCAACATATCCTGAAGTGGCCTCTTCATCACGCCTCCCCAGAGCCCATTCCCTGCAGTGAGTCCTGGAGGAGAGGAGGAGAGTCTGCGTGAGGAGCTACAGACAGCACCAGGCTCTGGGGTGTCCCTTCTAAGTCTCATGGCCATCCCCAGCCTCTTGGCTTATCCCACTGAAGGTCTTCATGGGGAGGAAAAAGAAAACAATTCCATACGGATTAGAATTTGTGGGCTGGGTGCGGTGGCTCACACCTGTAATCCCAGCACTTTGGGAGGCCAAGGTGGGTAGATCACCTGAGGTTGGGAGTTCGAGACCAGCCTGACCAACATGGGGAAACCCTGTCTCTACTAAAAATATAAAATTAGCTGGGTGTGGTGGCACATGCCTGTAATCCTAGCTACTCGGGAGGCTGAGGTAGGAGAATCACTTGAATCTGGGAGGCAGAGGTTGCTGTAAGCCAAGATTGCACCATTGCACTCCAGCCTGGGCAATAAGAGCGAAACTCTGCCAGAAAGAAGAAAGAAAGGAAGAAAGGAAGAAAGGAAGACAGGAAGACAGGAAGACAGGAAGACAGAAAGAAAGACAGAAAGACAGAAAGACAGAAAGACAGAAAGAAAGAAAGAAAGAAAGAAAGAAAGAAAGAAAGAAAGAAAGAAAGAAAGAAAGAACTTGTGATGGATTTGCAACTAATGACCTTGGGGAATGTACCATTCCTAGGAAGGACCCACAACTTCCACAAATCCTTCCATTCTACCACATATTTTAAAGAAGGCCCCAGTTACCACCGCCTCCCTGGGTCCAGGACCAGTTACCCTGACATATACTGGTTACACACAGGAACTGCTGGCACCCCTAAGGAAAGATGAGGGCGTGCGTATGAGTGAAGACTCCGTATGCCATATGAGGTACAGGTATCTCAAAGGAACGCCTCTGCTAGTATCTCTAACAAATTCCCACCCTGTGAGCTTTCTTTAATCAAGCTCTTGTACTGGAAAGGCCCAGCATGTCCACCCTGCTCAGAAACCCGTTCACCAGATAGGACAGCCCCAGGCCTGTGCTCTCTGAGCCTCAGCTGTCTGGAGATGCCTGGCAATATAGCACACCAACCGGATTCCCACGTGAGCCATCTGACCCAGGAGTCCTGGGACCTAGGACGAGGTGGGGCTGGCGGGCGAGCGTCAGGATCTGCACAAGGTTGGCACGGGGGAGTGTCAGGGCTTGCTCTGGTTGGAGCCCCTCGCTCAGGCCCCTCATGCAGTGGCTTGGGCACAAGGCAGGGGAGGGGAGGGAAGGAGAGGGGAAAGGTCAGTTGGTGTAATTTGTGGGGTTGAGATAGCAATACTTACTAAAACAGCACCAAGGGCTCAATCCTGGTGAATACATTCATGACCCCATAATTTTAAAGATGACTTTGAAGATACACGTGTGAAGAAAAGAGTTAATCTAGGTCAACACTCTGCAGTAGAAATATAATTAAAAATCAATACCTTAATCTCTTCTAAATTGAAGGGCCACGATCTATTACATCCTTCACTTTTATCAGGCCTGGAAATTCAAATTTAAAAGAGAAAATAAGAAATATGAGTCTTGGTTGGGGTGGCTTCTACATGACCTTGGAAAACACTTTCATTAAAGTCTGCAAAGCATAAAAAGAGAAATTCTAATTGGGAATTCCTTATCCCATGCAGGACGCTTAAGAAAGAAGACACAGGTAAGAGTAGTCAGAGTTCGAATTTCCTTAGAAGAGAAAAAAAATTGTGTTAAGAGCATCCAGGAGTAATGCAAACAGGCCGCTGCTTAGTAAAGGAAACGCAATGGATGGCCTAGTAGCACCTAGGAGCGGGGGCTCTGGGGTTGCCCTGACTGGGTTGATAGAAACCTCTGCTGTTCCCTAGCACCGGGATCTAAGTAAGCTGACCCCTGGCCAATCTCCATGCCACAGATCCAGCATGAGAACAGCGAGAGTCTGTTCCTTTCAATGGTGAGAAGGACTCCAGGAGATGACAAATGTAACACGTCAGAAAGTACCTAGTGTATGACAGAAGATCAGCTAGCAGGATTTTCATTTCATTTTTAGTAGCAAACACACTTACACTGTCTAGAACTTTAACTCCATCCTCACACATCTAATTCTGGACATATCAACTCTGACTCTTGAGTGCTGCTTACTCCACAAGGTCACCAACTTCCTAAGACCCCGACCCCTCAGAGCCCCAAAGAGGCCAGGGAGGAGAGTGTCTTCAGGGTCAACAGCTGGACCAGCATCTGAAACCCGCCTGATTCCATGCACTGGACTGGACGGCATTGCAAAGCTTCATTCCAGCCTCAGAAATGAAACGGCCATGATGAGCAGAGGCACAATCAGAGCATTTAGCAACAGCAGGGGAGAGGACACCATGCAAAGTCTAGGAAAGCCAGGAGCCCCAGAGACAGGAAGTCAAGGTCATCTGACAAGCCTGAGAAGAAAGTGAAACCTGAAGCCGAGTAGCTACATCCCAATTTAACTTGTTTTCCACCAATCCGTCTTCCTAAGGAACCAAGAGGCACCAATAAAGCTAAAAGGGCCCTTTTCAATCCCGGCATCGAGGCAGCAGGACAAAACTGGTCCTTCAGATGGGGCGATTCATGCGCCCAGTTCAACATCATAAGTATGTCCATGTTAAATAGAAAAGAATTAACTAAAGGCAGACAAAACCAGAAAAATAAATTTGAGTGTCTCCGAAATGTGTACAAGAGAGATACTCACATTTATGTATTTTCATGCAGTTATTTATAATGAATCCCAAGAGAAGAACAAAATGAGAAAATTAAAATGTAGTGACCCTAACATGTACCGAGAATCTGTAAACACTATTTTAAAAAGTGTTACTGGCTGGGCGCAGAGGCTCACACCTGTAATCCCAGCACTTTGGGAGGCCAGGGCAGGTGGATCACCTGAGGTCAGGAGTTCGAGACCAGCCTGACAAACATGGTGAAATCCTGTCTCTACTAAAAAATACAAAAATTAGCTGGGTGTGGTGGAGCACACCTGTAATTCCAGCTACTTGGGAGGCTGGAGCAGGAGAATCACTTGAACCTGGGAGGTGGAGATTGCAGTGAGCCGAGATCGTGCCACTACACTCCAGCCTGGGCAACAGAGTAAGACTCCATCTCAAAAAAAAAAAAAAAAAAAAAAGTGTTATTGTTATATAAAGATAGAATTAAAGAACAAGAGAATCAGTGTTCTGCTAGAAAGACTAAAGATATTTTTAAATAAGAATCTGGTCTATTAGATAAACTCCTAAAAATAAACAAGAATAAATACATTCAAGCTAGGGTTCCCAGAGAGCCTCTTCTGCCTAAGATTTAATTGTGTGAGACACTTGCCATAGTCCATGTATTGTCCAGTAATCCGGAGGGTCTCTACAGTCGTTTTGAATTTCCTAGGGAGAAAATATAACAAGAAAATGATTGGTTCTTTATTAAAATACACTTAGAACCCTATTAAAATACATTTAGCAACTAGTTGCAATATATGCCAATGAGATACAGGTACTGTGCTAATAACACAAGCTAAAACCAGTGTTAGTTCATAATAAATTGCTTACAACAACACATCCATGAGGAAGCTACACTAGGGCTGGATGTTCTAAGCCAATCCTCAAACAACTGACTTAATAGAAATAGCCATTTTTGTTAAGCCATTCCTCAAATATTTGACTTAATAGAAACAGGTGCTTTTATGAGCTGAGCACAGTGGTTCACGCCTGTAATCCCAACACTTTGTTTGGGAGGCCAAGGCGGGTGGTTCAACTGAGGTCAGGAGTTCTAGACCAGCCTGGCCAACGTGGTGAAACCTCATCTCTACTGAAAATACAAAATTGGCCGGGTGTGGTGGCAGGCGCTTGTCGTCCCTGCTACTCTGGAGGCTGAGGCAGGAGAACTGCTTGAACTCAGTGAACCGAGATCACGCCATTGCACTCCAGCCTAGGTGACAAGAACAAAACTGTGTCTCAAAAAAAAAAACAAAAAAAGACTGGGTACGGTGGCTCATGCCTGTAATCCCAGCACTTTGGGAGGTGGAGGTGGGCAGATCACGAAGTCAGGAGATCGAGACCATCCTGGCCAACCTGTGAAACCCTGTCTCTACTAAAAGTACAAAAATTAGCTGGGCATGGTGGCACACGCCTGTAATCCCAGCTACTCAGGAGGCTGAGGCAGGAGAATCGTTTGAACCCGGAAGGCGGAGCTTGCAGTGAGCCGAGATCGTGCCACTGCACTCCAGTCTGGCGACAGAGTGCGACTCCATCTAAAAAAAAAAAAAAAAAAAAAAAAGCTGTTTTTGTTAAGCCAATCTGATGGGAACACTCATTTGCCCAGAGATAATTTACTTAACATACACTTGAAAATACATGTTTAAGGACAAAAGGCTGAGAGTACCCTGCTAAACTAATGCTTGTTCAGGTACCAAGTCTAAATAGATTAGTGAAATAATAAGTATCAAAAAATTTGAAGCCAGAAAAATAAAAAGGTAAGAATAGGAGTATATCCTTAATCACCATCATAAAGATAAAACAATAGAGAAAAAAAATCTCAGCTTAGCATTTTTTAAGTACCTTCAAATTGTTTAGCTAAAATGGAGTTTTTCCAAAACAGTCATCCGGAAATACATGTGGGCTACCGAAGCAGATGAGGCACAGGGCATGCCTGGCCCAACACAGTGGGAGCAGCAAAGGAAAGCACAAGTCTGAGCCCAGAGGACCCGCCCGGGCACCAGGGTCCATCGCACCCAGCGCTCTCCCCGAATTTGCCTTTTGTGGGAGGCAGCTTCAGCTCACGGTTGATCTGGAAAGGAGGGGGAGTCTGGTTCAGCTGAGAGGTGTCAGCTACTGAACGCCTGAGCGGCAAAATGCCTGGAAACAGAGCAATCTCTAGTATTAGAAATGAGCAAGACTGGGCTGGGTGCAAAGGTGCAGGCCTATAATCCTAGCACTTTAAAAGGCCAAGGCAGGTGGATCACTTGAGGTCAGGAGTTCAAGACCAGCCTCGCTGACATGATGAAACCCTGTCTCTACTAAAAATACAAAAATTAGTTGGGCATGGTGGTGGGTTCCTATAGTTCCAGCTACTTAGGAGGCTGAGGCAGGAGAATGGCTTGAACCCAGGAGGCGGCGGTTGCAGTGAGCCAAGATCGCACCATTGCACTCCAGCCTGGGCGATAGACCGAGACTCCTCAAAAAAAAAAAAAAAAAAAAAAAAAAAAAAAAAAAAGAAATGATCAAGGGCATAATTTGAGCCAGATAAGCGAAACTGCATTTTCATTTGTCAACAGAAAAATCAGTTGAGGAAGTAGAACAGAAAGTCCTTACTGCTCAGTGCTAGAGGAAGAGGGTCAGAGGCCAAAACCTGTAACTTCACCTCTGCCGCCCAACTCCATCCCTCAGGGAACCCGGTTCAAAGCCAGAAGTTGGGCTCCTTTCCTGGGGGCACTGTGGAGAGCAAAGCCTGCACCACACGGGGCTCTGAGGGCTCTGCACAGCACTCGGTTCCCAGGCCTGCGTGCGTGGAGCTGTGGGAGAGCCCAGGACACCCGGAACCCCAGACAGCCCGAGCACCTTTGACACAAGCATCTCATCAGACAGGGCACCAGGCACGGCCCTCACTGCCTAGGAGGACACCTGGGCTGAAACAGAACCCTTCACCATGGCTGCCTGGTAGGAGATACACTCCCTAACAAGGACATTTTGCTACAGATTTTAAAAAAAATCTTTTTCTAAAGCCTCAAGGCAAAGATGTGCCTCCACGCATATTTACATTAGTGTGCAGGGACACACCCATATTTTGTCATGTAAATGCCTCCCTGAAAGCAGAGTAGCCGGGTCTCAGGCCCTGGAGGCAGATCCTTCAGTGTGGGTCAAAGACAGTGCTTAAGTTCGAGCTCCTCCTCCATGGTCCTTGGTGGTCCTTCCTTCCGTAGGAACCAAGGACTCCAGGAATCCCTCACTGTATCTCAGAACGCCAGCCACACTCCCAACAACTGAAAGTTGGTGCCAAGCAGCTTCCGGCTCCTCCTGTCCGCTGCCCCTACCCCAAGGCAAGGAAACAGCACCAGGAGCGCAACGTTAAGTCCGCAAAACTGAAAACGGGGCAATCTCATGTACAGAAATGAGCAAGAGCATAATTTGAGCCAGATAAGCAAAATTTCATTTTCATTTGTCATCAGAAAAATCAGTGAGGAAGTAGAAGAGAAAATCATTAACACTTAGTGCTAGAGGCAAAACATAAAGCCTGCGTGCTCCTGACAGAATGTGGAGCTAGCTCAGCAATACGATGAAACACTGTAGAAGTGTGCGAGGCACCCCAGGGTCGGCTTGATACACTGAGCAGGGCAGGCCCTGAGGGGCAGATCCAGGCAGCGTCCTGGCTCTGGGTGCTCCAAGGAGAAGGGCCCGGACACTGACGGGACATTGAAGGGATGTGGCGCATGGAGCAAAACGGAGCCAGATGAAGAGGGGCCAGCCTGGAGGGCCGTGGGTGCCATGGGTGCCAAGCACAGGAAAAGGAGGCAGGGATGCTCTTGGGTCCTCTTCACTCACAGGACATGTTAATAAGATGTTCAATAATGTCCAATACATGGAGGGATGTAGGGACCAGCCCTACAGGGTCTGTGGGTTTTTCTCCTCATGTGCAGAGGTGAGAGATTGTAGAAATAAAGACACAAGACAAAAAGATAGAAGAAAAGACAGCTGGGCCAGGGGAACCACTACCACCAAGACGTGGAGACCAGCCGTGGTCCCGAATGCCTGGCTGAGCTGTTATTTATTGGATACAAGGCAAAAGGGGCAGGGTAAGGAGTGTGAGTCATCTCCAATGATTGATAAGGTCATGTGAGTCACGTGTCCACCGGACAGGGGGCCCTTCCCTGTTTGAGAGAGAGAGAGAGAGAGGACACCTTACGCCATTATTTCGTCTTCAAAGACTTTTAGTGCTTTCACTAATTCTGCTACTGCTATTTAGAAGGCAGAGCCAGGTGTACAGGGTGGAACATGAAAGTGAAACAGGAGTGTGATCGTTGAAGCACAGCATCCTGGGGAGATGGTTAGGCCTCCGGATGGCTGTGGGCGGGCCTGACTGATGTCTGGCCTTCCACAAGAGGTGGTGGAGCAGTCTTCTCTAACTCCCCCCGGGAAAGGGAGACTCCCTTTCCCAGTCTGCTAAGTAATGGGTGCCTTCCCTAGGCACTCACGCTACCGCTAGACCAAGGTCTGCTAAGGAACGGTTTCCTTCCCAGGCACTGGCGTTACCGCTAGACCAAGGAGCCATCTAGTGGCCATGTATGGGCATGACAGAGGGCTCACACTTGTCTTCTGCTCACTTCTCACCGTGCCCCTTCAGCTCCTATCTCTGTATGGCCTGGTTTTTCCTAGGTTATAATTGTAGAGCAAGGATTATTATAATATTGGAATAAAGAGTAATGCTACAAACTGATGATTAATAATATTCATATATCATCATATCTATAATCTATTTCTAGTATAGCTATTCTTGTTTTATGTATTTTCTTTATTATACTGGAACAGCTTGTGCCCTCGGTCTCTTGCCTTGGCACCTTGGTGGCTTGCCACCCACAGAGGGAGGAGTCGAACTGAGACTTGCTGTGGGTTGAACTGTGTCCTCCCAAAAGATATATCCCCGTCCTAACCCCTCCTCCCATCTGTGAACATGACCCTACATGGACATGAAACTAGGCCTCACAAAACCTAAAAAGTTAGCACCAGGTGGCCCTAGATAGGGTCCCACCCTGCCTCGATAGGGTCCCACCCTGATAGGGTCCCACCCTGCCAATTCCGGGAAACAACCTCATGAGGTCCCACCCTGCCAATTCCAGGGGTCTCACCCTGCCTCGAAGTTCCCGGAATCAACAACTCCAGGAAAGAACCTCATAAGGTCCTGCTCTAACCAATTAAACCAAGACCCCTTGCTCAGGCTATAGCTAGACCCAATCATTTTACGCCTTAAGCTTTGTTTGAATTTCGCGCCATAAGCTGTGTTTGAACTTGTGTTTGCCTATATAAACAGCCTGTAACAAGCAGTCGGGGTCCCAGGGCCAACTTAGAGCTTGGGACCCTAGCGCGCTAGCAATAAATAACTCTCTGCTGTGAACCTCGTGTCGGTGATCCTTCGCGGCGACCCCTACCCAGGAGGGAATCGAGAGTTCGGTTCCAACAGACACAGGGTCTTTGCAGATGTCATCAAGTTAAGATGAGGTGATACCAGATTAGGGTGGGCCCTAAATCCAATTACTGGTGTCTTCATCAGAAGAGACACAGAGACACAAAGTGGAGAGCACACTGTGAAGGAGAGGCAGAGATTGGGGTGATGGGTCACCCAGGAACGCAGAGGACCACGGGTCCTTACTAGAAGCTAGCAGAGAAACAGAACAAACTCTCGCCGGGCGCGGTGGCTCAAGCCTGTAATCCCAGCACTTTGGGAGGCCGAGACGGGTGGATCACGAGGTCAGGAGATCGAGACCATCCTGGCTAACACGGTGAAACCCCGTCTCTACTAGGAAATACAAAAAACTAGCCGGGCGAGGTGGCGGGCGCCTGTAGCCCCAGCTACTCGGGAGGCTGAGGCCGGAGAATGGCGTGAACCCGGGAGGCGGAGCTTGCAGTGAGCTGAGATCCGGCCACTGCACTCCAGCCTGGGCTACAGAGCCAGACTCCGTCTCAAAAAAAAAAAAAAAAAAAAAAAAGAACAAACTCTCTCAGAGCCCTCCAGGAGGAACCAACCCTTCTGACCCCTAGGTTGAGACTTCCCCTTTCAGAACTGTGAGAATAGATTCCTGAGGCTCTTAGCCACCCAGCTTGTGGCACTTTGTTACAGCAGCCCTGGGAAGCTCACACACAGCCCTCCTGGGGGCAGTCCCTGCAGGAGACACTGCCCACCCACCGGAGCAGTGCCCACCTCCTGCACCAGCAGCGTGGGTGCCCTGGATGGGCACGTGCACGCAAACCCCTCTTCACAGGGCTCCCCAGGCCCCAGGGCCCGTCAAGGCAGAAACACTCACCTCGCATACTGTCTCAGGCCAGTGCTGAACCATAATTAGCTTTTTCCACTCATGGTTGTCACTGTTAAAACACAAGAAACTTATTTTTCAAGAACTTTTTTAAAGTTACAGAAAAAATTCATCCACCCATCCATCCCTTCAATCATTCATTCAGCATTGAGTGCCTGTGGGACGAGGAACACTGCCTGCCCTGCTGCTGCGCACACTCCTGTGAGGAAGGCGGTAAACACCTACACTAAGAAGGCACACGTGGTGGTGTCCAGTGCTGAGTGGCAGTGAACATGAATAGGAGAAGGGGAGGAGGGGAGAGGAGGGGAGAGGAAGGGAAGCAGAGGCAGGGCAAGCTAGGAGGGCAGCCAGGGAGGTCCTCACTGAAGGGAAGCCACTGAGCCACGAAGCACCTTTCTCCTAAGGATGCTCAAGAGAAACGCAGACCCACCATCCCTCCCTTGCATTCGTGAAACCCATAAAAGCTTGAAACCTGGCAGTTTTTTGTAATTCACTCGGCAACAAAACATAACCTGAACTAGCATAACACTATTTATCATCACTACCCTGACTCAGTTTTTAGACTTCACTTGCCTCTCTGCAGGATGTGTCCTTTGATTTTAGGGTGCTACTTCAGATGCCACCAGGACTGTTAACTTGAACACAGTATGTGCACTGCATCCTGAATGTTACCCAGGACATGGTATGCACACAGCACTGCATCACATGTGTTACCCAGAACACGGGGCCACACTAGATCACAAACCTGAACACTGTGAAACTCATCTGACTCTAAGACCTCACAGAAGCCACTGTGGAGCTTCAGCTTATTCATGGCAGGAGGCCTCTAGCCAATTCTGCAAGACTTAACAACGAGACTGAAGTAAAAAGTGCAGCTTGCAAAAAATGCACATGGAAAAAGCCAGCAGCAACACAGGAATATAAGTCAAGCAGACACTTCAGGATAAATCAAATTTTAGAAGAGAAGATTCCAAGTAAAAAGATCAAGTTGTTACACATTAGCTTTTGTGAATAATTGAGTCCTGTTGAATTTGTATAAAATTTACAATTAAGATGGTATGAAAACTTAGTTGTACCTTGGAACTAATTATGCAAGCGCTCAGTACAAAAGGAAAAAAGGGTTCAAGCACGGTGGCTCACACCTATAATCCCAGCACTTTGGGAGGCGGAGGCGGGCGGATTGCTTGAGCTCAGGAGTACAAGACCAGCCTGGGCAATATGGTGAAACCCTGTCTCTACAAAAATTAGCCAGGTGTGGTGGCATGAACCTGTAGTCCCAGCTACTTGGAAGGCGCTAAGGCAAGAGGATAGCTTGAGCCCAGGAGGTGGAAGTTGCAGTGAACCCAGATTACATCACTGCACTCCAACCTGGGCAACAGAGCCAGACCTTGTCTCAAAAAAAAAAAAAAAAAAAAAAAAAAAAAAAGAGGATGAGCTGCAGGGTGAGAATTAAAGCTGGGAAAAGCATTAAAGATTTTTTACCCTTGGGTGCAAAACCTTATTTTACATAGATGGAAACTGAGGCTGGAAAGCTTAGCAACGCCCAGGAAGATGAGACTATCAATATGCTTACAATAAAACTACCAAGATTCAGACATTCGTAACAAACTCTCCATCTACAACCAAGCAAAGAGTGGTGTGAGTGCAGGAGACACCCTCCTACACACACACCCCCTCCCCTATTCATGGAGAAAGTAATGGAGAAGCTAAAGAAAGTCTAAGAAGAAAGAAAAATCACCAAGGTCTCAAACCCGGTTAGAACTTGGGAAAATACCCGCTGATCTGTGAAGCCCTGGTGGTCTGAATCAACCACATTCTGGCAAATCTCTCCTGCTCAAGGTTGTCCGATTATATCAGCTGCATGAATTATGGGGTGGGATGGGGGATCCACATATGACAGTCTGTTTTATGCTAACGTTTACTTACAGTCAGACATCATTCCAAGTACATTCTGTGCCTTAACTGATTTCTCCTGAAGCCAACTCTGTGAGGCAGACTGTTACTATTTCTACTTTACAAAAGAGGAAACTGCAAAGCAAAGAGCTGAAACGTCCCACACCTGGCTGTGAACTAGCAGTTCCCACTCAGCCAGCACCGGTCAGCACGCCACAGACTTCCCCAATGAGAGGCTCTGAACCTCATGGCCAATAAATAAGGACATAAATGTAGCTCTTTTTCAGAAAACACTTTTCTGGAACATTGAAATATAATGCTACCTTTTAATGTATATGATTTTTTAAAAATCTAAGGTGTTTAAAAAGTAAAACCCTGGCCAGGTGCGGGGACTCACGCCTGTAATCCCAGCACTTTGGGAGGCCAAGGCGGGCGGATCACCTGAGGTCAGAAGTTCTTAAATACAAAATACAAAACTTAGCCAGGCGGTGGTGTGCGCCTGTAATCCCACCTATTTGGAGGCTGAGGCAGGAGAATCGCTTGAATCCGGGAGGCGGAGGTTGCAGTGAGCTGAGATCACGCCACTGTACTCCAGCCTGAGAGACAGAGCAAGACTCTGTCTCAAAAGAATAATAATAATAAATAAATAACAAGTAAAACCCACCTTTTCAACAACTTCTACGTAAGTAAGAAATCATTTTATTAACCCGATCATTACCCAAATAGAAGGAAAAAACTATGGTATTCAAATATTGGTGTCTTCCACAGAATTAAAGTTGGAATTCTTTGCAGCAACGCCTGTTTACCCCTAATTAATCTGGGCGGCTGCCCGCCCCCACCCCCCCGCGCGCGCGCACACACACACACACACAGACACAAAGAGGGAGGGCGAGCCAGGGTAAGGGATTCAGAACAGGACACTCAAAAAGAGGAAGAACAGTCGTTTCACCACCCGCTGCAGTGGAAGCTAAAATTAAGCGTCCCCTCCACGACTTCGACCTCTGGGAGAACTTCGAGTGCAGGAACCGTGCTCCATCAAGCCTGCCACCTGCTCTGTCCCGTTCTAGGCTGGGAGCTGTCTGTGGGACCAGTTTCCAGTCCTGCTCCAGGCCGGAGTGTACCCAGAACCTCACCCTACCCCCTACTCCTTCCCAGGGGTCACCCCGGGGAGTGCTCAGGGCTCCCCCCCGCAACCCACTTCTTCCCAGGAGTTACCCCGGAGCGTGCTCAGGGCTCCCCTCAACCCACTCCTTCCCAGGGGTCACCCCGGAGCGTGCTCGGCTCTCCCTGCCCTCCCCAGTCGCTGCCCGGGGCTCAGCGAGCGCCGACTCCGAGAGTAGCAGCCTGCACCCCGTGGAAAGCTCTAGGGCCCGGCTCCCACGCTCCCCACTTTACCTCGCAAGGTAACTCACCGCAGGCGCTTGTCCGCACCGCCCAGGCAAAGCAACGCCAGGTAGAGGCAGCCCAGCAGGGCCCCGCGTAGGGCTGCAGGTCGCATGGTGCCGACCTGCGGAGAGGACGCGGCCTGCTGCCGCTCCGGCCCCCACTTTCCACCTGCGGCCTGAGGAAGGCTTCCGGGAGAAAAGCTGTCTCCGAGATCCCGCGCCGCCGCGCTCCCTCCGCTGAGCAGCGGCCACCGGGTGCGCCCGGGGCCCTGGGACGGCCTGAGCCAGTGACTCGCGGGCCCCTCGCCGGGCTCTGAGAATTGCAGCAGCAGCCCTGGCGACCCAGGCCCCTTGGAGCTCCCCTTCAGGTTCGTGCACCAAGCGCGCACGTCCCGGGCCCACCGCGACCTCAGCTCCTCCGCGCTGCGGCCACCGTCCGCCCACGACCACGGTCAGTTGCGTCCAGCCCAGCCCAGCCCAGCCAAGGACGCCCTGTTGGCCTGCACCGGAGCAGAGAGCCACGCCCCCAGTACGCCACGCCCCCGCCGGCGGACACGCCCCCCAGAACGCCCCTTCCCCTCCCGGCGTTCACGCCCCGCCCCGCCCCGCGGCTGGCGGGGAGAGGCAGAGGTCAGAGCAGGTCCGCGGGCCTTGCGGGCGTGTCAGGCAGCTGTGTTCCTTCGCCACGCAGGCACCCCGCGCCTTCCCACGCAGCTCTGCGCCACTCCCCCACTCCCGGGTCGGAGCTAGCCTGGACCACCCGTGAGGACTGCCCTCGGGGGGACAGCCCGTGTCTGCGCCACCCCCGCCAGCAAGTGGGCGTGCGGGCCCCAGGGTCACCCGGCGCTCCAGGGACAGCCATCATCTGCGGCCCGCACGCCGCACCCGCTCTCAAAAACTGCGCCCTGCAAACTGCCCGGGACCTCCTGACTGCAGACGGTGCTTGGCCGCCCAGGCTTCCCGCAGCCTCCGGCCTCCTCGGCGCACCACTGAGAAGCCCGAGGGACGGCTCCAGAATTAGGAGGGGACCTACTCGGGCCACTCCCCTGGAAACCTCTCCGGTCTCCCGGTGCTAGGTGCTGGGAGCACCAACATTCCTAGAAGGGCCTGGCTGTCACCCAGCTCTGGGCGTCACCTGCCCCTCCCCGCAGGCCCCAGGAGCCCGGAAGGCATCTCTGTGGGGTCCGCAAAGAGCCGCCTCGGGGCGCGACCTGGGAAGTCATCTTGTGAGGGATCCCCTCCTAGAGGGACGGGCCACCCCCCACGGATGAAGGGGACTTCATGGCAGCCCCACCTTGGCGCAGCCAGGCCCAGTCCCAGAGGCCCGGACTCTTCCCCCAACACCCTGGCCTTCCCAGCCCTTCAAAGGCGCGGGTTCCCCCCGCACCCCCGCCCCGCCCACGGGCTGTGCACCCGGAAGTGTCTCTGCAGATGTTTTTCCTCTCTCCCTTCCCAGCCCGCACACCCACGGCTAGTTAAGGCCATTCCTATTTACATGTCAAGTAAACTGCAGCTTCCTCGGAGTCCTCTACCACTGGTAACTGTCTAAATAGCAGGTGGGCTTGTAGCCAGCTCTCCCACAGGCCTGGACCTTGCCTGCATACATCACCATTATTTGAAACAAAATATTTAAATAATTATTCAGTTAATATCTGTCTTTCCCTCTAGGCTGCAAGGCGAGACCCATGTCTATTTTGCCCACCTTGAGTCCCCGCCACTGAGCACAGTGGATGGGGGACAGTTGGTCCTCAATAAAATGCCACCTCTGGAACACATGGGGGACGGCCGACACCTCCTTAGCTCCTCCAGGACCTCCGACAGGTCATGGTGTTATTCTCGTTCTCCTTTTCCTTAACGACTTCTTTCTGGCTCTTTTCATTCCTTCCTCTCAAGGATATAGACACAAGCCACAGTTCTTTTTCTCTTTTCTTTTAAACTAAAAAATAATTTTCTTAAAACAAAAGTACTTCCCAGAATCCTCATTTTCCCTTAAATCACAGTCCAGTCTGTTTAAACATCCCCTTGTCAAGGGGGGCTGTTGTGACCACTGCCAGATATAAAGCAAATCTGGATTCAGGGAGGAGCGGCATTATGAGGAGCATTATTGCAGGGGCCTGGGGGCCTTTAGTCTCTACTAAAAATACAAAAATTAGCTGGGCGGAGTGGTATGTGACTGTAATCCCAGCTACTCCCGAGGCTGAGGCAGGAGAATCACTTGAACCCGGGAGGCAGAGGTTGCAGTGAGCCGAGATCGCTCCAGCCTGGGCTGCACTCCAGCCTGGGTGACAGAGTGAGACTCCATCAAAAAAAAAAAAAAAAAAAGAGGCCGCGCGCGGTGGCTCAAGCCTGTAATCCCAGCACTTTGGGAGGCCGAGACGGGCGGATCACGAGGTCAGGAGATCGAGACCATCCTGGCTAACACGGTGAAACCCCCTCTCTACTAAAAAATACAAAAAACTAGCCGGGCGAAGTGGCGGGCGCCTGTGGTCCCAGCTACTCCGGAGGCTGAGGCAGGAGAATGGCGTGAACCCGGGAGGCGGAGCTTGCAGTGAGCTGAGATCCGGCCACAGCACTCCAGCCTGGGCGACAGAGCCAGACTCAGTCTCAAAAAAAAAAAAAAAAAAAAAAAAAAGAATGAAAGAAAGAAAACAGGAAGAAAGAAAACAAAGAGAGAGAAAGAACGAACTGGGAAAGGAGAAGTGGGATGAGAACTTACCTTCATAGGACATTAGGTCAGAGAAGGTTGACCCCGTGACCAGCCTGTTCTCTCAGGAGGGACTGACTCAGGCTAAGATGAGGCTCAGCCTCCGGGGAAGAGAGGAGCCTCACCAAGTTTGCTTAGCAAGTGTATTATTCCTATTGATCAGCTCATCATTGATGAGGCGAAGAATGGGAATTGGAGGATCTATGTCTGCCTTTGTCCTAAGTAATGGGTGCGGGGGTGGAGTGAGGGAGCATCTGTCACTCTTTTTTTTTTTTTTTTTTTGGAGACAGCACCCGGCCGCATCCGTCACTCTTATCACTCTTATCTATGTCATGTGGGGAAGAAGGGGGTCTCTCGCAGGAAGCCATTTTCCAGAACTCTCAGAGAGGGGATTTTTAATCGGATCACAGGGCTCAGATAAATTCAGCAGCGTCCTACCCAGCCTGAAAGAGCCACTCAGTCATTTCCTGTTGCACTTCCTTGTTTATTTTCGACACAGCTCTCCCTACCCCTGAGAGTTCCTGTCACCTCCTCCTGTACTGCCCGCTCCTACTCCCCCACCCCTGCATGGGAAGCTAATGAGGAACTTCAGCCCCTCGCTGGCCTGGGCCCCACCAAGACCCCAGATCTCATTCTGTATCCACAATTTTACCTTCTTGTTCTTGAAGAAGGACATCCAAATGGAAAACTCTCAACCCCCAAAAACTTGGGTATGAACCTGGAGCATCTGTCATCTGCCTTGACTGCTTCTCCACCTACCAGGATCCTAAACAGAACCCTACATAGGGGAGAGGCAGCGGCTGTAAGGGCTGGATTTGGCTCTGGAAGCCGCCCAGCTTTACAGAAACAAAGAGGGCTCCAGCATCAAGCAGGTGGGCAGGGGCCAGAATGGGAATTACATTGGCTCCCACAACGTAGTGTAAATGGGTAAAACTATGAGATTTAAAAGATGCTGCTGGCTTGTGTAGAAACATGTCCTCAGGAGAGGGGAGGGGGACAGGATGGCAACATCCATGTCTGTGAACAGACATCCTTAAATCCGTGTTAATTCTGAAGAGACCGAGATACTTTCACCACAAAACTCTTCTCGGCTTTAGCTCCAGGTTTCCTGTTTCCATGCCAGCTTTTGCTGGGTTATGCTACAATAATACACCGCCCCCAAATCTCAGTGTCTCACTTCAACGGAAGTTGATCGTTTATCATTCATTTGCTCACATTCCATGCTGGCTGTGGGTCAGACGCCACTGTGGTCCCCGGTCTTTTTCACTGTGGAACCGAGGCTGTAGGAACAGCCCATATCTGGTGCTGGCCATTCCAGTGGCAGAGCAATGGCACAACTGCACAGTTTAGGATTCTCAAGCTCGAAAGAGCTTTGTCACACTTGAAAGAATCTCACCTTAAAAACTCCTCTGCATTCTGAATTACTTATTTACTGAGAAAGTAAGGCCAGCTGCTGAGTGTTTCCCTGCCCTTTCTCTTCTTCTTCTTTTTTGTTTTTTGAGACAGAGTCTCACTCTGTCAGCCAGGCTGAAGCGCAGTCAGTGGCACAATCACAGCTCACTGCAACCTCTGTCTCCCAGGCTCAAACAGTTCTCCTGCGCCAGCCTCTGGAGTAGCTGGGCATTCAGGTGTGTGCCACCACGCCCGGCTAATTTTTGTATTTTTAGTAGAGACGGAGTCTGACCATGTTGGTCAGGGTGTCCCAGCACATTTGGCCTTGCCATGCCAGCCTGGCCACTGTGGTACACATTTTGTGGAACTCTTTTATTCTGAGCTGTGGCTATGACAAAAGGAGGACAGGAGAGAAACAGAAAAGACCGATCACGTGTTTCTCACAATATAATTTGTTCTTCAAGTGTGACTTAACTAATTGGAATCACAGGGAAAAAAACTTTTTGGAACTGGACAATAAGAATAAATCAGATCAAATAGCATGCTACTATGAAATGTGAAGGAAAGCAACATATTACATTTAATCATGGATGTCAAATTTTCAAAGCATATTTACTCTGAAAAGGAAAAGATAAAGACCCATGAGCTTACACACACACATACACACACATATTCATACACATGTGGATATTAGGCTGCTTGTTTTGTAGCAGGACGAGACGCAGACAAAACTCCTCAGACACCGGATTAAAGAAGGAAGAGGTTTTTTATTCGGCCCGAAGCATCAGCAGACTCGCATCTAAAGAGCCGAGCTCTCCGAAAAATAAATTCTTGACATTTTGAAAGGCTTACAACTTTAAGGGGTCCACATGAAAGGGTTGTGATAAATCGAGCAAGCGCGGGAAACACGTGACTGGAGACTACATGCATCAGCCAACAGAACAAAAAGTTTTACAACGCGTTTTTCATACAGTGTCTGGGATTTACAGATAGCACAAGTAGTTTAGGTCAGGGGTTGATGTTATTATTATTACTTTGTTTAACTCCTAGGGCCGGGTGGTGGTGCCTAGGTTGTCTGGCTATTTATCTTACTTTTGTTTCTAACTTTTTGCTTTCTCTCTTTTGTCTTGTGAACTAGGCAAGGTGAGGGGAGGAGGGCAGCAGGAGTAGTAGTGGTCTCCTTCCTTAACTTGAGCTGTTTTATAATTATTTATCTTAAAAAGATAAGCAAGGCATTTTAGACTAACTGAGATGTTTTACTTTAGATAAGCCCTTCTGCATTACAAATAATAGTTTAAAATTACATTAACATTTAATTTTGGCTGGGCTCCGTGGCTCACGCCTGTAATCCCAGCACTTTGGGAGGCCGAGGCAGGCAGATCACCTGAGGTCAGGAGGTCAAGACCAGCCTTACCAACATGATTAAACCCAGTCTCTACTAAAAATAAAAAAAAAATTAGCCAGGCATGGTGCCAGGTGCCTGTAATCCCAGCTACTCGAGAGGCTGAGGCAGGAGAATCGCTTAAACCCAGAAGGTGGAGGTTGCAGTGAACCGAGATGTTGTCACTGTACTCCAGCCTGGGCGACAGAGCAAGACTCCCTCTCAAAAACAAAACAAACAAAATCAGTTAAGTTAATAGATATTTAGTAAGTATTTTTTAAAAATTTTCAGCTTTTATTTTAAATTTGGGGGTACCTGTGCAGGTTTGTTACACGAGTATACTGCATGATGCTGAGGTTTGGGGTATGTTCATCCTGTCACCTGGGTAGTGAGCGTAGTACCCTATAGTTAGTTTTTCAACTCTTGCTGTGCTCCCTGCCTCCCTTCTATAATAGTCTCCAGTGTCTGCTGTTGCCACCTTGTCAACAAGGTGCCCAGAGTTTAGCTCCCGCTTACTTATTTATTTTTTTGACATGGAGTCTTGCTCTGTCATCCAGGCTGGAGTGCAGTGGCCCAAACTCAGCTCACTGCAACCTCCACATCCCGGATTCAAGCAATTCTCCTGTCTTATCCTCCTGCCTAAACTGAGATTACAGGCGTGGGCCACCACGCCTAGCTAATTTTTGTATTTTTAGTAGAGATGGGGTTTCACCATATTGGTCAGGCTGTTCTCAAACTCCTGACCTCAGGTGATCCACCTGCCTTGGCCTCCCAAAGTGCTGGGATTACAGGCGTGAGCCACCGCGCCCAGCCTAGCTCCCACTTTTTGTATGGTATTTGGTTTTCTGTTCTTGCATTAATTTGCTTAGAATAATCCAGCTGCATCCATGTTGCCACAAAGGACATGATTTCATTCTTTCATTATGGCTGTGTAGTATTCTATGGTATGTACATACCACACTTTCTTTATCCAGTCTACCATGGATGGGCACCTAAGTTGATCCCATGTCTTTGCTATTGTGAATAGTGCTGTGATGAACATGAGAGTACATGTATCTTTTTGGTAGAATGATTTGTTTTCTTTTGGATAGATAGCCAGTAACAGGATTTTTTCTGGGTGGAATGGTAGTTTTTTTGGTTGTTGTTGTTTGTTTGTTTTTTTAAGATGACGTCTTGCTTTGTCGCTCAGTCTAGAGTGCAATGGCATGATCTTGGCTCACTGCAACCTCCTCCTCCCAAGTTCAAGCAATTCTCATGCCTCAGCCTCCCAAGTAGCTGGGATTACAGGCACCTGCCACCTTGCCCGGCTAATTTTTGTATTTTTTAGTAGAGATGGGGTTTCACCATGTTGGTCAGGCTGGTCTTGAACTCCTGAGCTCAGGTGATCCACCAGCCTCAGCCTCCCAAAGTTCTGGGATTACTGGTGTGAGTCACCGCACCTGAGCATGGTAGTTCTTTTTAAAATTCATTGAGAAGTCTCCAAACTGCTTTCCACGGTAACTGAACTAATTTACATTCCCACCAACAATGTAGAAATGTTCCTTTCTCTCCACAGTCTTGCCAACATCTGTTGTTTTTTGGCTTTTTTTTTTTTTTTTTTTTGAGACAGCGTCTCACTCTGTCACCCAGGCTGGAGCATAATGTCGTGAACATTGCTCACTGTAGCCTTGACCTCCTGTACTCAAGTAATTATCCTACCTGGGCCTCCCAAGTGGTTGGAACCACAGGTACACACCACAGCACCTGGCTAATTTTAAAAAAATTTTTGTAGGCCTGGCGAGGTGTCTCATGCCTGTAATCCCAGCACTTTGGGAGGCCGAGGCGGACAGATCACCTGAGGTTGGGAGTTCGAGACCAGCCTGACCAACATGGAGAAACCCCATCTCTACTAAAAATACAAAATTAGCTGGGCATGGTGGTGTGTGCCTGTAATCCCAGCTACTTGGGATGCTGAGTCAGGAGAATCTCCGGAACCCGGGAGGCGGAGGTTTTGGTGAGCCAAGATCACGCCATTGCACTCCAGCCTGGGCAACAAGAGTGAAACTCCGTCTCAAAAAAAACAAATTTTTTTTTTTTTTGTAGAGATGGAGGCCTCACCATGTTGCCATAGCTAGGGTTTTTGACTTTTAATCATAGCCATTCTGGTTGGTGTTGTGGTTTTGATTTGCATTTCCCTAACAATCACAGATATTGAGCATTTTTTCATATGTTTGTTGGCTGTTTGTATCTCTTCTTTTGAGAAGTGTCTATTCATGTCTTTTGCCCACTTTTTAATGAGATTATTTATTTTTTGCTTGTTAAATTATTTAATTTTATGGTAGATTCTGGATATTAGACCTTTGTCAGAGGCATAGTTTGCAAATATTTTCTCCCATTCTGTAGATTGTTCACTCTGTTGATAGTTTCTTTTGCTGTGCGGAAGCTCTTTAATTAGATCTCATTTGTCAACTTTCATTTTTGCTGCAATTGCTTTTGAGGACTTGGTCATAAATTCTTTCCAAAGGTCAATGTCCAGAATGGTGAGTCCTAGGTTTTCTTACAGGATTCTTTTTTTTTTTTTTTTTTTTGAGACTGAGTCTGGCTCTGTCGCCCAGGCTGGAGTGCGGTGGCCGGATCTCAGCTCACTGCAAGCTCCGCCTCCCGGGTTCACGCCATTCTCCTGCCTCAGCCTCCCGAGTAGCTGGGACCACAGGCGCCCGCCACTTCGCCCGGCTAGTTTTTTGTATTTTTTAGTAGAGACGGGGTTTCACCGTGTTAGCCAGGATGGTCTCGATCTCCTGACCTCGTGATCCGCCCGTCTCGGCCTCCCAAAGTGCTGGGATTACAGGCTTGAGCCACCGCGCCCGGCCAGGATTCTTATAGTATGAGGTCTTTTAAATCTTTAAACCATCTTGAGTTAACTTTTGGTGAAAGATAGGAGTCTAGTTTCGTTCTTCTGCATATGGTTAGCCAGCTATCCCGGCACTATTTTTTGAATAGGGAGTCCTTTTCCTATTGCTTATTTTTGTCAACTTTGTGGAAGATCAGATGACTGTAAGTATGTGGTATTCAGCTTTATTTCTGGGTTCTCTACTCTGTTCCATTGGTCTATGTGTCGATTTTTGTACCAGTACCGTGCTGTTTTGTTTACTGTAGTCTTTTTTTTTTTTTCTTTTGAGATGGAATCTTAATCTGTTGCCCAGGCTGGAGTGCAGTGGTGCGATCTTGGTTCACCGCAACCTCCGCCTCCTGCCTCAGCCTCCTGAATAACTGAGACTATAGTCGCGCGCCACTACACCTGGCTAATTTTTTATATTTTTAGTAGAGACGGAGTTTCACCATGTTGGCCAGATGGTCTCGATCTCTTGACCTTGTGATCCACCCGAGTCAGCCTCCCAAAGTGCTGGGATTACAGGCATGAGCCACCAAGCCTGGCCTACTGTAGACTTATAGTATTGTTTGAAGTTGGATAGTATGATATCTCTAGCTTTGTTCTTTTTGCTCAGGATTGCTTTAACTATGCAGGCTCCTTTTGGTTCCATATGAATTTTAGGATAGTTTTTTTCTAATTCTGTGAAAAAATGATGTTGGAAGTTTGATAAGAATAGCATTAAGTCTATAGATTACTTTAGGCACTATGGCCATTTTAACAATATTGATTCTTCCAATCCATGAGCATCAAATGCTTTACTCTTTGTTTGTGTCATCTATAATTTCTTTTTTTTTTTGAGATGGAGTCTCACAGGCTGCAGTGCAGTGGCACGATCTCAGCTCACTGCAGCCTCTACCTCCCAGGTTCAAGCGATTCTCCTGCCTTAGTCTTCTGAATAGCTGGGATTACAGGTGCGCACCACCATGCCTAGCTAATTTTTGTATTTTTAGTAGAGTTGGGGTTTCACCATGTTGGCCAGGATGATATCAATCTCTTGACCTCATAATCTGCCCATCTTGGCCTCCCAAAGTGCTGGGATTACAGGAATGAGCCACCACACCCAGCCTCATCTATGATTTCTTTCAGCAGAGTTTTATAGTTTGCCTTGTAGAAATCTTTCACCTCCTTGGTTAGATGTATTCCTGGATATTTTATTGTTTTTGTGGCTATCATAAATGGACTTGCATTCTTTTTGTTTGTTTGTTTTTTCTTTCTGAGATGGAGTCTTGCTCTTGTTGCCCAGGCTGGCGTGCAATGGTGCAATCTCGGCTCACTGCAACCTCAGCCTCCCAAGTTCAAGCAATTATCCTGCCTCAGCCTCCTGAGTAGCTGGGATTACAGGCACCCACCACCACGCCTGGCTAATTTTTGTACTTTTTAGTAGAGACGGGGTTTCACCATGTTGCAGGCCAGTCTCGAACTCCTGACCTCAGGTGATCCGCCCACCTCGGCCTCCCAAAGTGCTGGGATTACAGATGTGAGCCACTGCGACTGTCCTTTTTTTTTTTTCTTTTTCCTTGAGACAGAGTCTTACTCTGTTGCCCAGGCTTGAGTGCAGTTGCATCATCTCGGCTCACTGCAGCCTCCACCTCCTGAATTCAAGCCATTTTCTCACCTCAACCTCCTGAGTAGCTGGGATTACAGGTGCCTGGCACTACACCAGGCTAACGTATTTTTAGTAGAGACAGCTTTTCATCATGTTGGCCAGGCTGGTCTCGAACTCCTGACCTCAAGTGATCTGGACACCTCAGCCTCCCAAAGTGCTGGGATTACAGGTGTGAGCCACCACACCTGACCCTGGAATTGCATTCTTGATTTGGCTCTCAGTTTGTACATTATTGGTATATAGAAATGCTACTAATTTTTGTATCTTGATTTTGTATTCTGAAACTTCACTGAAGTCATTTATCAGTTCCAGGAGCCTTTTGATGGAGTCTTTATGGTTCTCTAGGTATAGAATCATATTATCAGTGAAGAGAGATAGTTTGATTTCTTCTTTTCCTGTTTGGATGCCTTTTATTTCTCTTGACTGATTGCTCTGGCTAGCCCTTCCAAGACTACGTTAAACAGGAGAGGTGACAGTGGGCATCTTTGTCTTGTTCTGGTTCTCAGGGGGAATGCTTCTGACTTTTTCCCATTTAGTGTGTTGGCTATCAGTTTGTCATAGATGGCTCTTATTTTGAAGTATGTTCCTTTGAGGCCTAGTTTGTTGAGGGCTTTTATCATGAAAGGATGTTGAATTTTATTGAAAGCTTTTTCCATGTCTATTGAGATGATCATATGGTTTTTGTCTTTAGTTCTCTTTATGTGATGTATTACTTTTGTTGATTTATGTATGTTGCTGCTGGATTTGGTTTGCTAGTATTTTGTTGAGGATTTTTCTGTCTGTGTTCATCAAGGATGTTAGCCTGTGGTTTTCACTTCTTTTGTTGTATTAGGGTGATTCTGGCTTTGTAGGATGAATTAGGGAGGAGTTTCTCCTGCTTGATTTTTTGGAATCATTTCAGTAGGATTGGTACTAGCTCTTCTTTGAACACCTGGTAGAATTCATCGGTGATTCCATCTGAACCAGGGCTTTTTTTGTTTGGTAGGTTTTTTATTACCGATTCAATTTTGGAACTTGATATTGTTCTGTTCAGGGTTTCAATTTCTTCCTGGTTCAATCTTGGGAGGTTGTGTGCTTCCAGAAATTTATCCGTTTCCTCTAGATTTTCTAGTTTGTGTGCATAGAGGTGTTGATAATAGTCTCTGAGGTCCTTTTTTATTTCTGTAGTGTTGGATGCAGTGTCACCTTTGTCATTTCTAATGGTGCTTATTTGGATCTTTTATCTCTCTCGTTTTCTTTGTTACTCTAGCTAGTGGTCTGTCAGTCTTGTTTATTTTTTCAAATAACCAATTATTGGTTTTGTTGATTCTGTGTATGGATTTTTGGGTCTCAATTTGGTTTAGTTCTGCTCTGATTTTAGTTACTTATTTTCTTCTGTTACTGTTAGGTTTAGTTTGTTCTTGTTTTTCTAATTCTTCTAGGAATTATGTTAGATGGTTAATTTGAGATGTTTCTAACTTTTTGAGGTAGGCGTTTAGTGCTATAAACTTTCCTCTTAATACTGCTTTGGCTGCATTCCAGAGATTTTGGTATGTTATGTCTTTGTTTTCATTTATTTAAAATATTTTTTAAATTTCTGCCTTAACTTTATTGTTTGCCCAAAAGTCATTCAGGAGTAAGTTTTTTAATTTCCATGTAATTGTGTGGTTTTCAGAGATCTTCTTGGTATTGATTTCTATTTTATTCTACTGTGGCCCAGGATTGTGGTTGGTATGATCTTGATTTTTTGAATTTATTGAGACTTGCTTTATGGCTAAGCTAGTGATTGATTTTGGTGTATGTTCTTTGTGCAGATGAGAAGAATGTATATTCCATGGTTGATCAGTGGAGTGCTCTGTAGGTGTCAGTTAGGTCCAGTTGGTTGTGTCCAATTTAAGTCCAGAATTTCTTTGTTAGTTTTCTGCCTCAATGACCTTTCTAATGCTGTCTCTGGGGTGTGTAAAACCTCCACTACTATTGTATATCTGTCTAGGTCTTTTCATAGGTCTAGAAGTACTTGTTTTATGAATCTGGGTGCTCCAATGTTGGGTGCATATATATTTAGGATAGTTAAGTCTTCTTGTTTAATTGAAATCTTTTTCATTATTTAATGCCCTTCTTTGTCCTTTTCTACTTTTGTTGGTTTAAAGTCTGTTTTATCTGATATAAGAATAGTGACCGTGGCTTTTTTTTGTTTTGTTTTCCATTTGCATAATAAATATTTATCCAATCCTTTACTTTGAGCCTATGGGTGTCATTATGTATGAGATGAGTCTTTTGAAGTCAGCACTGAGATAGGTCTTGCTTTTTCAATACAACTTGCCTCTCTGTGCCTTTCAAAACAAAATAAAGATACGATCTCAGTTTGTTGTCCAGGCTGGTTTCAAATTCCTGAGCTGAAGCAATCCACCCGCCTCAGCCTCCCAAAGGATCACAAGCATGAGTCTCTGTGCCTGGCCATGACATTCTTTTTTTTTTTTTTTAAGACGGAGTCTCACTCTGTCGCCCAGGCTGGAGTGCAGTGGCGCAATCTCGGCTCACTGCAAGCTGTGCCTCCCAGGTTCACGCCATTCTCCTGCCTCAGCCTCCCGAGTAGCTGGGACTACAGGCACCTGCCACCACGCTCGGCTAATTTTTTTTTTAATTTTTTAAAAAATTTTTAGTAGAGATGAGGTTTCACCGTGTGAGCCAGGATGGTCTCGATCTCCTGACCTCGTGATCTGCCCACCTTGGCCTCCCAAAGTGCTGGGATTACAGGTGTGAGCCACCACGCCCAGCTGACATTCTTTATAAAATTTTATTTTTCTTGATACAGTTTCTTTTGATTTTCTTTATAAAATTCATCTTTTTGTCATTAAAGTCCTGTTTTGTACTGTCATATGCTTAACCTCAAATTTCATATCAGTTAATACACATATTGCTACTCCTGCCTTATTTTGTTAAAAGGAACCCTCATTCTTTTTAGTTGAAATTTGTATTTAGAGGTCATAGTCCTGGTCCAAGGGGTGCTTATTGCCACTGGGTTGGTCCTTGTTTCTAACTCTTTTCAGCAGATAGAGCTAGGAAATAAATTTTGTTTGCTCATTTGTTATATTTATGGGTTTTTTTCTTTTTTTTGGTTCTTTTTTTTTTTTTTTTTTTTTGAGATAGAGTCTCATTCTGTTGCCTAGACTGGAGTGCAGTGGCACGATCCCAGCTCACTGCAACTTCCGCCTCCCGGGAGACAGAGTGAAACCCTGTCTCCACTGGTCTCGAACTCCTGACCTCAGGGGATCCACCTGCCTTGGCCTCCCAAAGTGCTGGGATTATAGGCGTGAGCCACCGTGCCCAGCCTTGATTTATGTTTGTTTTAAAGAAAATACATCACAAGTCCATATTAATGTTTAAAAATCAAGTTTAGGAATAAAAGAGCTTTCTTATTTTGTTTCTTATTTTATTTTGTTTCCTTGTATTGATTTATCTTTGCATTTTCCTTTAATCTCTTTCAAGCATTTGGCCACAGATTAAAAAGTAGAGTCTATTTAGTCTAAATACTATCTTGTTCCTTCTTCAAAATATAGTTATTTCATTAAAGTAATTTACTTGTACCCTTGGAGCTGATTTTGGCTTGGGAAGCTAGTTAAACCACAAATTGTTTACCCGGACCAGATTAAGATGATGGCTTATGACTTGTCTTCACTAGCTTGAAGTAAACCAGATGTCATCATCTTTTGGCTTTCATTATTGTCCTAATAAGTATGTGTGTGGGATGGCTAATTGGCTCATCATAGTGTTAACTTTCTGTACATGTCTGTTAATATCAACATCAAACAGAAGCATCAGGGGAAAGAACATTAAAGGGAGGTACAGGGGAAGAGACTGAAGGTTGCTCTGCACCAGACAAGCAACAGGAATAGAAAATGCACCAGAACCAAAGCCAGCCATGGCGCATGGCTCAGAATACTAGATATTAGGCTTTTCCCCAGTCTGACTGTCTCTACTGGTACACTAACCTTTCATCTTAGCATCTCTGCTGGTAGTTTCTGCTCCTTCTGCCCTTCACATCCTCTTCATTTGTCAAAATGCAACTCATATTTCATCTTTTTCTTGAAACTTGGCCCCTTTCATCTAAGGCCTTCAGTTATTTATCTGAACTTTTATTTTCCTTGAAGGCTAAAGCCATTGAAAATATACTCACATATACTGATTTATCACTCTCTTCAACAAATTATAAACTCCTCAGGACACAGCTGTGTCTTATAATTCTTACACACCCCTGTGCTGTGGCTAGGGTAGGCATTCATTGTTTTAGTATCATTTTTTTTTTTTTTTTTTGAGATGGAGTCTGGCTCTGTGGCCCAGGCTGGAGTGCAGTGGCCGGATCTCAGCTCACTGCAAGCTCCGCCTCCTGGGTTTACGCCATTCTCCTGCCTCAGCCTCTCGAGTAGCTGGGACTACAGGCGCCCGCCATCTCGCCCGGCTAGTTTTTTTTTGTATTTTTTTAGTAGAGACGAGGTTTCACCGGGTTGGTCTTGATCTCCTGACCTCGTGATCCGCCCGTCTCGGCCTCCCAAAGTGCTGGGATTACAGGCTTGAGCCACCGCGCCCGGCTGTTTTAGTATCATTTGTTCATTTATTATTTTTGTATCCCTTTATCCACTCAGCCAAAAGCAGTTTGTCCCTGGATACCCTCCTATAGATGCTTTAAAAATCAACTTACATTTAAGTAGCAATTTTTTTATTAGAATACATTTTACTTTAGTTATCTTGTTTTGTTTTCTGACAACCCTGTGGCTGGATGAAACAAGTATTTATGCCCATTTCACAAAGGAGAAGATTGAGGCTTTGTGAAGTTCAGTGTGTGCTGAGGGAGACACAGCCAGTTAATGCATAAACAGTGACACAGTCCAATGTCAAGTCCTTATCAACATTTCTTCCATGACACAGACGTTCCAGAAAATATTTGTTAAGAAATGTTATCTATAGGCCAGGCGCAGTGGCTCATGCCTATAATCCCAGCACCTTGAGAGGCTGAGGTAGGCAGATCACTTGAGGTCGAGTTCAATGGCCAACATGGTGAAACCTGGTCTCTACTAAAAATGCAAAAATTAGCTGGGCATGATGGTGTGCGCCTGTAGTCCCAGCTATTCAAAAGGCTAAAGTAGGAGAATCACTTGAACTTGGGAGGCAGAGGTTGCAGTGAGCTGAGATCGCACCACCGCACCCCCGCCTGGGTGACAGCGCAAGACTCCATCTCAAAAAAAAAGAAAAAAGAAATGTTATTAACAATTTGGAAACACCACCAAGAGATGATAACATGTCCTTCCATTGTCATCCAGGCACATTGTGTAACAGGCCCATCAAGGATTCGTGTATACTCTAGAACAGTGGTTCTTAAACTTTTTGGTCTCAGGATTGCTATATTCTTTTTATTTCTTTTTATTTATTTATTTATTTATTTATTTATTTATTTATTTATTTATGAGATGGAGTCTTGCTCTGTCACCCAGGCTGGTGTGTAGTGGTGTGGATCTCGGCTCACTGCAATCTCTGCCTCCTATGTTCAAGCAATTATCTTGCCTCAGCTCCCACGTGGCTGGGATTACAGGTGCCCTCCACCACACCGAGCTAATGTTTTGTATTTATAATAGAGACAGGGTTTGCCATGTTGGCCAGGCTGATCTCGAACTCCTGACATCAGGGTGATCCACCCGCCTCGGCCTCCCAAAGTGCTGGGATTATAGGCATGAGCCATTTCACCCAGCTCGGGATTGCTGTATTCTCAAAACTTATAGAGGACCCAAAAGAACTCCAGTGTCTATACATTATGTCTACTGATATTCACCTTATTAGAAATTAAAATTGAGAATGTTTAAAAATATTTATTAATTAAAAGTAACTATAATGACCCATTAGGTTAATATATTTTTATTAAAAATTTGTTTTAAAAATATTTTCCAAAGAAAAATAGCATTGCTTTATATTTTTGCAAATCTTTTTAATGTCTGGTTCAATAAAAGAAAGTTGGATTCTTATATTTGTTTTTGCATGCAGTCTGTTACAATATGGTGTTTGGTTAAAGTTTACAGAGAAAATTCAGCTCTACACAGATACGTATTTGGGGAGGGGAAGAGTATCTTAATACCTTTTTAGATACTAGACACAAACTCTAAAGCTTCTAAAAGGTTAGCTGCCACGTGGAATCTCTGACTTTTCTCACTCTTCCTTTAGAATCCATTGCTCTATCAGGAATTTTGAATGGCTCTTTTGCCATGTGTGATAGTCAAAATAATGGCCCCCAAAGACACCCATGTCCTACTCCCCAGAACCTATGAATATGTTCCTTACATGGCAAAAGAAAACTTTTACAGATCTGATTGTTGAAGACATTGAGAGGGAGATGTAACTGCAGAAGAGAGTCGGAGAGACGTAGTGTGGAAAGGACTCAGCCCCTGCCACTGACTCCGAAGGTGGAGGAAGAGTCCCGTGAGCCAGAGCATGCTTGTGGCCTCTAGAAGCTGGAAGAGACGAGGAAAGAGACTCTCTCTAGAGCCTCCAGAAGGAACGCAGCCCACCAAGGCTTGTATGAGACTCCAGAACTGTAGAGCTGTAGGGTACTAGAGTTACCCTTTTGCAGAAGCGTGCTGCTCCTCCTTCTGGTCACTGCGAGAGCACACCAAACAAAGGAGGGAACAGGTTTTTATCCTTAACGCAGTCAGTTCCTACTACTGTGTCCGGTCCCCACTGGCTGGGGTCAGACAGCACAATCTAAGCCGATCCCAATCAGCTACTTCAAAATGGAGCAGGGGTGGGGACTGCCGCAGCAGGAAGAGCCGTTTCAGAATTAAGGGTGCCAAATAAGGAACAGACGTGGGTTGTCACAGATTGGGAATGGATGTGGGTTACAGATTGGGAATGGCTGGAAGGCTGTTTACTGTAACTAAGGGCAAGGAGGCAAGGTAGTTGGGCTTTGAAAATAAAGGACAAGAGTAAATTTTGAAGAGGAACTCACTGTTTCCAACAACTTTTAGAATCTTGCTAGGGTACAAATGCAAATTATTTTTGTCTCATAAAAAAGATAATTTCTGAAGTTAAGTTTTAGTTCTCTGAAGGTGCATTTACCAGTTTTGTATCTAGCAATCTCATTCCTCATCTTTCTTCAGAAAATAAAGGTAGTTCAAAGACAAACGGTTTATCACCTGATTTTTTCCATATTAGTATTAGGTCTTTGACATGCACTTACATTGCATACTCATACATTGGTATGAGGTTTGTGTTTTACAAATTCTTGAAAATTATACTTTGATAAATAAAGTAACCATGACATCTGGAAATCACGGCAGCAGGTAGCTTTGTGTGCACCCCTCCAGCCCTCAGGAGAAGCAGAAAGCACATGTCAAGAGTAAGGGTCGCACACTGGGGCAGAGGGAGTACAGAGGAGCCTTCCCTTAGCAGGATGAGTCTGGGGCAGAGGGAGGAGTACAGAGGAGCCTTCCCTTAGCAAGAGAACTCACCTGGGTTACTGTAAATAGCCCCGCTATCTAGGGACAGAGACATTTCTGGTTGAGATTTAAAAGAAAAACCTATACATCCTTGACATGGAGGCTTCGGGTAGGATAAACACCAGGAGCATTTCTGCCCCAGGTTTGCAGGGGTGGGAGGGACGGTGCTCTAGGACACACGGAGCCCATGCACTGGGTCACACCATGGCTGAACTGAGCAGTGAAAAGGGAGGGCCATATCTGTGGCAATTTTGACACAAGTTCACAAATTATTGAACCCTCTTTTCATAGAAAGATGGGGTCTGTGTTCCGTCCTTCTGAATCTGGTAGGGCTGTGACTGCTATAGCCAACGGTGTATGTCAGAAGGGACCCTAGGTGGTTCCTATAAAGGTCCCATCATAAAATCCCACCCTGAGCGCAGGAACACTCACCCTCAGAGCCCTGAGATGACTGCTCTGAGGTGGTCAGGTATAAAGAAGCCCAGCCACACAGAGAGGCTGCATGCACCTCTTGTCCCATGTACCAGGGACAGTCGTAGCTCATCTTGCCCTTGGGTGACCCCAGGGCAGGCACGTGAGTGAGGAAGCCTAAGGCCTACTATGGCTGTACCAGTCACCTCAGACACTCAATTCTTTCCAGCTGAGGCCACAAACATCATGGAGCAGGGACCAGCCCACTCTGTCTCCTAAGAATTCTTGACCAGAAGAATTCATGAATATACAAAGCTTTGGGGGTTATGTTTTAAATAACTTCATACTGAATAAAGTTGACCCTCAAGATCAAGATTCAATCTCAGCATTATTGACACTTTGGGTGGGGTGGGTGGGGGTACTGCCCTGTGCGCTGTAGGATGTTTAGCAGCATTGCTGGCTTCTACCCAACAGAAGATAGGAGCACTCCCTACCCAAGTTGTGACAACACAAAATGCCTCTAGACATTGCAATGTCCCCTGAGGACCAACAGCTTCCAATCAGGAACCACTGGTCTAGATCCCTCGCTTCAAACGCTCCCAGACACCTGCCACACACCCAGTTTAGGAAGCCAACTGTGGATGGCATTGCACCCTGGTGTTACAGGTGCCTGGCCCTTGTAATCTCCCAGGATAGAAATCGAGAGATCACCAGACATAGTACCAAAGAGAGTTTATTTTAGCTTGTTTACAAGGAAGTCAGCACCAAGAAGGAAAAAGGAACAAGCTGCTCCCCAAGGGTAGTATGTGGGTTGGTTTTACAGGACCTTTCTCTGTGAAGGGTTATGTCGGGGCATGTTTAGGAGGCTTTTTCTAGTGCTTGAGTACTTACTGGTTTAACATTTTTAAAAACACATTGTGTGCAGTAGTAGCAGTTTAAATCTCGAACTCCTGACCCCAGGTGATGCACCCAGATCAGCCTCCCAAAGTGCTGGGATTACAGGCATGAGCCACTTCCTATATTTCTATTTTTATTCTACCAATAACTTTACAGTCAGCTTGTTTAGCAAAGTTATACTTAAGTCAGGTGAACTTGAAATTGCTTAAACTTATTTACTTAATTTATGAGCGCTCTTTTACTTACAAGCCAATTGGTAGACACAATGTATAGCAATAGGTGTACACACAAATAAACACATCTAGACATGTATACCCACACGTAAATGAAGAACCAACAGCTTGGAAGCTCAGCTATGAGACAGCAATACAAGCTTATTGCTATTTACTTTGTCCCAGTAGATAATCCAGTGAAGGCTGTGAACCAAAATTTCAGGTAAAACAGTCTCCATGGAGCTTGTTTTTTAAAGCTCAAACCTCTCCAGATTCCAAAGAACACTGGGGCCAAACAGCACCCAAGGAGCACGTCACATGTTCACCAGGCCCCCTGCTTAGAACAGCAGCACCAAAGGCTGGATACATGCAACGCCATCCCACTTTCCCATTCAACAGGAAACTGCAGATTCCAAACTATACTGGGGCTAAACAGTATTGCAAATCCAGGAGAAAATTCTAAGGGCGGCTTAGTACTAGACCTCAGAACCTCTGCCGAGAGCATCCCCTTTGGAGAGGTTGAGATTCGGAGGATCCCCAGGGCGTCCCCCTGTGGGGTCCAATCTTAGAATGTCAGACATCTCTGACCTTAGGTGGGCACCGGGGCCACTTGCGTCTTTTCCCTCCAGAGCCTACTATGAGCTTTATAAGCATAGCTCCCAATTGTAATGATAAATAGGAACTGGATGCTGGGTGGGCTTTTTTGTCCTTAGACAGTTGAATAGGACAAGGAAAGAACTTAGCATAAGAAAAGGTTTAAGTCACCTGAAACCACTGTGAGTTTTCTCTGAGCCGCACCACCACAGGGATCAGGGACCACACCTGGAAAAGATTTTTAAAAAGAGTCATTCCCCCTTCTGGGTAGGGCAATTATTCCCATTCACTCTTTGGCCTTCAGGCAATACCAGGGAGTGACCCCAGCGAATTGCTCTCAATTTCCAAGAAGCTGCTAGGAAATAGTCGCTGAAAGACTGAAAAACAAAGGAAAAAAAAAAAAAAAAAGAAAAACACTCAGGTCCCTTAAGTGAATAGGGTGGTGGTGGCTAGGCGCCTCCATATGGAAACCCCTTAGTTTCACAGGCCACAGCCAGAAACCTGCAGTTGCTTCCGTGTTTCCACGCTTCCCACCAAGGGTCCTGAGTTGGAAAGGAAAAGACAGACAAAGATGTCCCTGTATGTTAAAGGTGAAAGGAGAAAAATAAATCCCCAACTTTGGGTCTACCTTCTCATGGCTGGCTCGCCAAAATATGTTACTGGTGGAGAGTGTCCAGGTTCTCGGTGTCTTGAACAAAGAATTGGACAAAAGGCACAAACAAAGGAAGGAAGGAAGGGATTTATTGAAAATGAAAAGTACACAGCTGGGCGCAGTGGCTTACACCTGTAATCCCAGCATTTTGGGAGGCTGAGGCAGGTGGATCACAAGGTCAGGAGTTGAAGACCAGCCTGGCCAAGATGGTGAAATCCCGTTTCTACTAAAAATACAAAAATTAGCTGGGCGTGGTGGCAGGCACCTGTAATCCCAGCTACTCGGGAGGCTGAGGCAGAGAATTGCTTGAACCTGGGAGGTGGAGGTTGCAGTGAGTCTGCCTGGGTAACAGGGCAAGACTCCGTCTCAAAAAAAAAAAAAAAAAAGAAAGAAAAAAGAAAATGACAGTACACTCCACAGTGTGAGTGGGGGCTGAACACAGGGGCTCTAGGGCCCCGTTACAGAATTTCTGGGAGTTTAGATGCCCTCTAGAGGTTGTATTCCATTGGTTACTTTGGGTACACCCTGTGTAAATGAAGAGGAAGGAGTAAAGTTACAAAGTCATTTACTCAGCGTGCCCCCTGCGGAGAAGATATTTCCTGTAATAGCTGAAGTGTGAATCGGCCTTATATTCCCTGCCTCCAGACCCTCTTTTCCTGACTCAGTTTGGATCTGTGTCCCCCGACCAAATCTCATGGGGAATTGGAATCCCCAGTATTGGAGATGGGGCCTGGTGGGAGGTGATTGGATCATGGCGCAGAGCTCTCATGAACACCTTAGCAGCATCCCGCCTTGGTACTGTAAAGTGAGTTCTCCTGAGATCCCCTGTTTGAAAGTGTGGAGCACCTTCCCTTTCTCTGTCTTCCTCCTGCTCCCGCCAAGTAAGATGCCTGTGCTTCCCCTTTGCCTTCCACCATGATCAGAAGTTTCCTGAGACCTCCGGAGCAGCAGAAGCTGCTAGGCTTCCTGTACAGCCTACAGAATCGTGAGCCAATCAAACCTCTTTTCTTGCCAGGCGCGGTGACTCACGCCTGTAATCCCAGCACTTTGGAAGGCCAAGGTGGGTGGATCACGAGGTGGGGGTTTGAAACCAGTCTGGCCAACACGGTGAAACCCCGTCTGTACTAAAAATACAAAAATTAGCCGGGTGTGGTGGTGGGCGCCTGTAGTTCCAGCTACTGGAGAGGCTGAGGCAGGAGAATCGCTTGACCCGGAGGCGGAGTTTGCAGTCAGCATTAAAAAAAATTCTTTTCTTTATAAATTAGCCAGTCTCAGGTATTTCTTTAGAGCAGTGTGAGAACAGACCAATGCAGGGTAATCATTTGGATCTAGCTGCAAAACAAGTTTGACGTTTGCATTCATTGAGCCCTTTTAGAAAAGATCAGGCAACTAACTCTTGGTGAGAGTATAGAAACTTGTGTGCTGGAAATCGAAAGGCCTGAGTACCTGTTCATATTTCCTGCAACTTGAGGGATCCCTGTATAGACATTGAGAAAGAAAAGAAAGTTTATCTGAGGAATGCGAACCGGCTACAAATCAGACCCACAGAGGCAGGAGGGTGAGGCAGCAGTCGCATCCCACATTCCTTCCTTGAGCTAAGTAATCAGCTCTTGAAGCTACTTGCTATGTGGACTCTAGACCAGCTGCCGCCACAGGCAGCTGTCAACTAACCAAGCAAGGCCACTCGCTGGACACCATACCCCTTACCCCACACTTCACCAATGTATAGTCAATCACTAATCAATCTTATTTGTCTAACCAATGGGAATTCCTGACAAACAGCTGTATCAGCCCACTCCCTGTCCCCTTTTTGCTTTGGAAAACCTGCTTCTCTCAAAGGCCTAATAGAGCTCATATCCAAGGTTACCTGGGTCTGAGTCTTCCAGGCAGCTGTGCTTTCAACTTCGCTCAAGTAAACTCTTTCTTTTTAACTGTTATTTTAGGTTTGCGGGTACATGTGAAGGTAAACTTGCATCACAGGGGTTTGTTGTACAGATTTTGTCATCACACAGGTACTAAGCCCAGTACCCAATAGTTATCTTTTCTGCTCCTCTCCCTCCTCCCACCCTCCCCCCTCAAGTAGACCCCAGTGTCTTGTTTCCAACCTACGTTGTTCATGATTTCTTATCATTTAGCTCACACTTACAAGTGAGAACCTGTGGTATTTGGTTTTCTGTTCCTGTGTCCGTTTGCTAAGGCTAATCACCTCCAGCTCCATCCATGGTCCAGCAAAAGACATGATCTTGTTCTTCTTTATGGCTGCATAAACTCCTTAAAATTATATTTTGTGGCTGGGTATGGTGGCTCACACCTGTAATCCTAGCACTTTGGGAGGCCGAGGTGGGTGGATCACCTGGGGTCAACAGTTCAAGACCAACATGGTGAAACCTCATCTCTACTGAAAAGTACAAAAATTAGCTGGGTGTGGTGGTAGGAGCCTGTAATCCCAGCTGCTTGGGAGACTGAGGCAGGAGAATTGCTTGAACCCAGGAGGTGAAGGTTCCAGTGAGCCAAGATTGTGCCATTGTACTCCAGCCTGGGTAACACAGCAATAACTCCATCTCAAAATAAATAAAATAAAATAAAATAAAATAAAATAAAATAAAATAAAAGTGTACTTTGTGCTTCAGTTCCTTCTTTTAGGTCAACAAAATAATAAGAAATTATTTATCGGCCGAGTGGGGTGGCTCACGCCTGTAATCCTAGCACTTTGGGAGGTGGAGATGGGCAGATTACGAGGTCAGGAGATCGAAACCATCCTGGCTAACACGGTGAAACCCCGTATCTACTAAAAATACAAAAAAGTGCTGGGCGTGGTGGCAGACGCCTGTAGTCCTAGCTACTTGTGAGGCTGAGGCAGGCGAACGGCGTGAAACCAGGAGGCAGAGCTTGCAGTGAGCCGAGATCACGCCACTGCACTCCAGCCTGGGCAACAGAGCGAGACTCTGTCTCAAAAAAAAAAAAAAAATTATTTATCATTATTACATAAGAACCCATAGATGTAATGCTGCTGTGTGCAAACCTAAATGTGAGTCATATCATGGAGTAGAAAAAGAGAAAGTTGAAGTTCTAGACCCAGCTTTGCCCCTCACTAGCCTTGGGCTCTGGGGCAAGCCACCTGGTCTGAAGCGGCTGTCCTGGGCTATGACAGTGCATGGTACAGCCTGCCCTGTGGGGCTCATCCACCTGCAGATAGAAGCAAACAAAACCATGCACGGGAAGACACAGGCAATGCACAGTGTTAGTAAAAGACCATCTCAGAAATAGGCGCCACTGTTTTCCTTAAGCCCAAATGGACTAATCAGCCAGACAACCCCCTCACTCATACCCATGTTGAATCAGTCCCAGAAACACTGTCAATTCCAACTAAGAAATGTCCTTGATTCTGCACTCTCCTCTTCAGCTGCAAGACCAATGTCTTGGGTTTCTGTTACTTTAGGTGCTTGAGAAACACCCCATACCTTGTAGCATAAGCCAATGATGATGTTGCTATGCCCACACACTGAGGGTCTGGAATTCTAAAAAGACCCAGTTGGGATGGCTGCCGTTGCTCCATGGTGTTTGGAGCCTCTGCTGGGAAGACCCACGTAGTTTCAATTGGTTCAAATGGCTGGGCCCCGGGACAGCTGGGGCTGGAGAGTGCACACACCTGGAGAGGGCCCTTCCTCCCACATGGGGCACTGGGCTGCGATGGCGGGAAGACAGGCCCAGCTGAGATGGTCAAACAGAGCCCCACCCCATGTGCCTTCTTCTGCCATAGAGCGGCCCCCCACATGGCCCCTCACCACAAGAGTCCCCCTACGTGTCCTCCCCTCCACCAGAGTCCCCCCAGCATCGTGTCTCTGGGATCCTTCTGAAGTAGCAGCTGGATTCTGAGAAAAATCTTCCTAAGATGGGCCTCCAGGGAATCAGCACTCCAGCTGCTTTCCAGCCTCCTCGAGTCACAGGACTTCAGCTCATTCTGCTCAGTAGCTGGGGGCATCGCCTTTCTTTCTTTTTCTTTCCTTCTTTTTTTTTTGAGACAGAGTTTCACTCTTTCACCCAGGTTGGAGTGCAGTGACGCGATCTCAGCTCACCGCAATCTCTGCCTTCTAGTTTCAAGCGATTCTCCTACCTCAGCCCCCTGAGTAGCTAGGATTACAGGCACCCGACACCATGCCCAGCTAATTCCAAGCCCAGCGAATTTTTGTGTTTTTAGTAAAGACAGGGTTTCACCATATTGGCCAGGTTGGTGTCACACTCCTGACCTTGTGATCCACCCACCTCCCAAAGTGCTGGGTTTACAGGTGTGAGCCTCCACACCCAGCCCGCCTTTCTTTTAATGCTTTGATATCTGGCAGTTCTTTTTCTTCTTTATTTCCCTGAAATGAATGCCTGGCTTAGAGTAGGAAACGAATTTGTTGACTGAATAGATTGGTGAAATGACTGCAGTGCTATGATGTTGAGAAATATTTCCTTTTAGGTCAGCATACACATGTATGTGTATATGTTTCTGCAGGTGTGGGGTAGGTGTGTATATGCATGTGCGCGCCCATTCGTGTATATCTCCAGGCACTGTTTTGCAGGACAAACTCAATGACGAATAGAAATTCCTCTCTGAAGTTTTCATCCTTAGGCATTTTTACAGCATTCCTTTCTCTTTCTATCCTGGCTTAGACATTGGAGCAGTTCTTAGGATGCTTGCTCCAGCCAACAGACAAAAGGAAAAGTGACTTCTCTGCACTTTATGATTTACATCAATTTTATGTAATTAAAGTAATTTAGAGCTGAGTTTCTGAGCTTATAATTAGGGTTTTAAAGCTCATCTAAAGCTGTTCTTTCAAAGAGAATTGCTTCTTAGATGGAAGAGCAGATTTGGACAGAAGCATTTGGATGCTGTCAAAAGGCATTATTTTGTGCGTATGTGCCTGCTGTGAATACTGACATAACTTCCACACTAAATTATGACTATAGGGTCTTGAAATGTCACCAAAAACAATGTGATAAAAACGCAAGAATATGTCCTGGCTAGTGATAATCTCTATAGTGAATTTCACTGGGTAAAATTAAAATAATCTACAGGAAGACTGTACTTACTTATGAGTCAGTTACAAGAAAATATTCTGAGGAAATGATTGAGTCTTTTCACCCTCAATTTAGTATTTTAAAATGCAGGCAATTATCATTTTTTCAGTCTCTTGGGAATTTAACTGTTACACAACTTACTACCCCATACAATAAGTATTCAAATATGAGGCTGACTCATATATACTGTTTCACATGTTCTTCTTCTTTTAAAATTGAGAAAATTATTGAACATAATTAAAAACTCATAAAATACTTTCAACATTACTGTATTTCTACCAGTTTTATTTCTTCTCATTAAAAATCCAAACCATCAGCCTTTTGTAGAGAGGTAAGAATTGACTCTATCATATGCTAGAATATATATCTACGTGATTTATCCTGGAGTTGACTGCACGTAAGTGATATATTAGAGGTACTCTCATTAAGAATGTTTGTTTTGTGCCAGGCGTGGTGGCTCAGGCCTGTAATCCCAGCACTTTGGGAGGCCGAGGCAGGTGGATCACAAGGTCAGGAGTTTGAGGCTAGACTGACGAACATGGTGAAACCCCATCTCTACTAAAAATAGAAAAATCAGTCAGGCTTGGTGGTGTGCGCCTGTAATCCCAGCTACTCAGGAGGCTGAGGCAGGAAAATCACTGAACCCAGGAGGCGGAGGCTGCAGTGAGCCGAGATCATGCCATTACGCTCCAGCCTGTGTGACAGAGCAAAGCTCCATCTAAAAAAAAAAAAAAAAAAGAATGTTTGTTTTGTCTTAAGTAACTGAACTAAACATATATGTGTACACATAATGTTTTTATAGAAAGAAAGGCTAGAGAAATACCCTGAAAAAAAATTTCTTTTACTTATTTTCAAATGTTTTATAATGAAAACACGCTACTGTTGTACAGAGAAATACCACTTAAAAATTAAAATCCAGAAATGCAAAACTGTATCTTCTGATTTCTTCACATCAATACAATTAAAATTCATACTTCTGGCCAGGCACGGTGGCTCGCGCCTGTAATCTCAGCACTTTGGGAAGTTGAGGCGGGCGATCACCTGAGATCAGGAGTTTGAGACCATCCTGACCAACACGGTGAACCCCCGTCTCTACTGAAAATACAAAAATTAGCTGGGCTTGGTGGCGGGAGCCTGTAATCCTAGCTACTTGGGAGGCTGAGGCAGGAGAATTGCTTGAGCCTGGGAGGCGGAGGCTGCAGTGAGCCGAGATCACGCCACTGCATTCCAGCCTAGGTGACAGAGGGAGACTCCGTCTCAAAAAAAAAATAAATAAAATAAATAAATAAATAAATAAAAATAAAATTAAAAAAAATCACACTTATTAACTGTTCTAGGATGCTGGGCACATTAAAGGAGTAAGGCTTGGTTACTGACTGAAAATAAAATTCTGACCAGTAGGACAAAAGTATACACTTAAAAATGTTAAATCAAACCCAAAATTAAAATCTTTTGAGCTGTATTAAATGGCTGATTATCTGTCAAAATAATGCTTTTGGCTGAGTGAGGTGGCTTATGCCTGTAATCCCAGCATTTTGGGAGGCCGAGGCAGATGAATCGCTTGAGGTCAGGAGTTCGAGACAAGCCTGGCAAACATGGTGAAACCCCATCTCCACTAAAAACACAAAAATTAGCCGGGTGTGGTGGCAGGCACCTGTAATCCCAGCTACTTGGGAGGCTGAGGCAGGAGAATCGCTTGAACCTGGGAGGTGGAAGCTGCAGTGAGCCAAGATCGCGCCATTGCACTCCAGCCTGGGCACCAAGAGCAAAATTCTGTCTCAAAATAATAATAATAATGCTTTAATTGACTGCAAAGTTAGTTCCTTTGTCATGACATTTGGGAAGTCAGTATCTTTGTCACATGAAAACTACTATAAAATATATATATTAAACCTAAGAAGCTAACAAAAACTTAAGAGGGTAAATATAATATTTATTTCACTTTATACATTGTAACTTGATGAGGAAACATTTTTATTTTATTATTTTATTTTATTTATTTTTTTGAGACAGAGTCTCCCCCTGTTGACACGGCTGGAGTGCAATGGCATGATCTTGACTCACTGCAACCTCCGCCTCCCAGGTTCAAGTGATTCTCCTGCCTCAGCCTCCCGAGTAGCAGGGATTACAGGCGCGTGCCACCACGCCCGGCTTTGTTTCCTTTTTTTTTTTTTTTTTTTGCATTTTTAGTAAAGATGGGGTTTCACTATGTTGGCCAGGCTGGTCTCGAACTCTTCAGGTGATCCGCCCGCCTCAGCCTCCCAAATGCTGGGATTACAGGCATGAGCCACCACACCTGGCTGAGGAAACATTTTTAAAGCAAAACAAAATCTTAGATGAAAGTGGAGCATATTTTGTATCTAATGTAAAAAGTACTTATTTTATTATCATTCTTTTTTTTGGAGATGAAGTCTGACTCTGTCACCCAGGCTGGAGTGCAATGGCATGATCTTGGCTCACTGCAACCTCCGCCTCCTGGGTTGAAGCGATTCTCCTGCCTCAGTCTCCCGAGTAGCTGGGACTACAGGCATGCACCATCATGCCCAGCTAATTTTTGTATTTTTAGTAGAGACGTGGTTTCACCATAATGGCCAGGCTTGTCTTGAACTCCTGGCCTCAAGTGATCCACCCACCTCAGCCTCCCAAAGTGTTGGGATTACAGGAGTGAGCCACTGTGCCTGGCAGGTTTGATTCTTTTGACAAAACTACTTCATGGGTGGCATTCTATTCATCTTCAAGAGGAACATATTGCCTTGTATCTTTGTGTGTGTGTGTGTGTGTGTGTGTGTGTGTGTGTGTTGCAGTCTTTACTGCTCAATGACTAGACCCTTGGAGGCTGAACAATGGTACTATCCCAATTCTGTCATTCTTTATTTGTCAAAATATTTCTATAAAGTGAAACTTTCCCACATATACTCTTTTCAAACTGAATAGTACAGTCTGAATAAAAAGGCATAATAAATTTTGTCTCAATTCTGTTTCTTTTAATTTTCAAAATAAAGAGTTGATTCTCTAGTATCTTTTTTCTTCTTCTTCTTATGAGATGGTATCTCACTCTGTTGCCAGGCTGGAAAGCAGTGGCATAGTCATAGCTCACTGCAGCCTTGGACTCCTGGGCTCAAGCCATCCTCCCACATGTCTGGGACTACAGGCATGAGCCATCATACCTGGCTAACTTGTCTTTTACTTTTTGTAGAGACAGGATCTTGCTATGTTAGCCTGGCTGGTCTCAAACTTCTGGGCTCAAGCCATCCTGTCATGGCCTTGCAAAGTGCTGGAATTCCAGGTATGAGCCAATGTGCTCAGCACCTAGCATCTTTTGCAGGTGGCCAGACACGTGTGTGTGTGTGTGTGTGTGTGTATGTGTATGTTTGTATGTTTTAGAGGCTTTAGTAATTTTGAAGGTGTTTTCAATCCATTGCAGTTAACATCTTTATTGATGCTCAAATTGTCCCATTTTGGCAGGTGGAACGTCTTCAAGTCGGCTTCTGAATCCCATGGGTATGACACTTGTAGTCTTTGCTAGCTTTCTGGCTCTCTAATACAATGTTCCAGGCTCATTTTGTACATATTATGCCTTAGACCTGGAATCAGCTACTTCTCCAAAAACTCTTGGATTTTTTTTTTTTGAGATGGGAGTCTTGCTCTGTCACCCAGGCTGGAGTGCAATGGCGTGATCTCGGCTTGCTGCAACCTGCGCCTCCTGGGTTCAAGCAATTCTCCTGCCTCAGCCTCCTGAGTAGCTGGGATTACAGCTACTGTAATCCACCACCATGCCTGGCTAATTTTTGTGTTTTCAGTAGAGATGGGGTTTCACCATGTTGGTCAGTCTGGTCTCGAACTCCTGACCTCATGATCCATCCGCCCACCTCGGCCTCTCAAAGGGCTGGGATTACAGGTGTGAGCCACCATGACTGGCCTTTGAAATTTATTTTATTTTATTTATTTATTTTTTTTAGTGAGAAATGTTACTTTAAGAGAAAAAGATGAGAATGAAGAATATTCACTTCTATTGGATTGATCATTGTTTTTGAGTTTTTCCATTGAACACATTCATGTATCATATATCTACATCTATCTATATGTATGAATTCATTTATTCATGTGTATATGTGTGTATATATGCACATAGCTGATGAATTGATATGCATGGGCACACACACTTAGATAAAGATATACCTCATGAGTTTAAACTGTTATTTGTAATTAAAATTCAAGACACAGGGTATTTAATTAATTTGTCTTATATCTGGTGTCCTCTTTTTCTAACACCAAGAGTCCTGGCTTTCTTTTTCTGAGATGGAGTCTTGCTCTGTTGCCTGGGCTGGAGTGCAGTGGTGTGATTTTGGCTCAGTGCGACCCCTGCCTCTTGGCTTCAAGTAATTCTACTGCCTCAGCCTCCCAAGTAACTGGGATTACAGGTGCCCACCACCACGCCTGGCTAATTTTTGTATTTTTTAGTAGAGACCGGGTTTTCTCCATGTTGGCCAGGCTGATCTAGAACTCCTGACCTCAAGTGATCTACCTGCCTCAGCCTCCCAAAGTGCTGAGATTACAAGTGTGAGCCACCATCCACAGCTGAGTCCTGGTTTTCAAAACAGAGAGGATAACACAATTGAATACATCATATGATCATTTATTTGCTTTAATTGACCTTGCACGCAATCCATTCTCAGAATAACGATGCCATCACTATCACCCAAAATGATCACTGAAAGGCTAAAAAGACATTTTTCATATGCTCTCCCAGTGCCCTCCTCATATGTCTTCAGAGTGATGGTGTATCTACATTGTCAAGTCATGCATCTGTTGCATACTATCTTCTCTTTTTCAAATCCATTGATGTGCTAGGATATGTTTAACAAGCGGCTCCCAGAAAAAGGGGGAAAAAGCCCTGATTCATAGCATTTTGCAGCTTTCCTTGGAGTAAATACTTTCACCATTGCAGGTGTGAGCTATCAAGTTGACGTCATTATATGTGGAGTTCGGGAAAAGATGTGTAGAAGCTGACCATATCCCCACCATTCGACACAATCAATGTAAATAACCTCAAAAGCATAGATAATTGTAAAATGTAGTAAAATAATTATGAAGTGATGTGTTTTTAGTGTTTATTGTTTTTAATATAATTTATTTAAATGTATGTTCGTTTATATACTTTAACTGTTCATAATGTCTGTGTTTAATAACCAACTCATAAAATTCTTGAAAAGTTAATTGGCTCTCATAAGCTTGTCCAAATTGCCTCCAGCAAACAGCTGGTCATATCTATACCTGTATCTACCTACCCACCCACTTAATATTTGCCATCTGTCTTTATGTCAATGTCTCTGCAGTCATTGTGACTGTTTGAAACTTGTTTACTAGTAGATTCCTTAGGAATAGCTTATGGTAACTGTATTTCCTGAGTCTTCGCATTTTGGTAACAGTTTGCTGCTTTTATACCTGAAAATTATTTTAGCTTATCTTTACTTTCCTCGAGTATCTTTTCTTATTTTATTTATTTATTTATTATTTTTTTTTTTTTGAGATGGAGGATCGCTCTGTCGCCCAGGCTGGAGTGCAGATCACAGCTCCCTGCAGCCTCAAGCTCCTGGACTCAAATGATCCTTTCAGCTCAGCCTCCTCAATAGCTGGAACTACATGTGCATGCCACCATGCCTGGCTAATCTTTTGTAGAGACAGGGTTTTGCCACATTGCCCAGGATGCTCTTGAACTCCTGGGATCAAGTGATTCACCCACCTCAGCCTCCCAAAGTGCTGGGATTACAGGTGTGAGCCACCACACTTGGCTTGAATATGTAATTCCATTTTGTTCTGATGTAAGGCATTGCTGTTGAAAAATCTGATGTAATTTTCTTTCAAAATGTCACTGCATCTTCTTTTGGTAGGGAAAGGAACCCCAAGAAATTTTATTTCTTCCCTCTTTCCCTTTCTTCCTTCCTTCTTTCCTTTCTCTTCCAATAATTTTACTAGAATGTCTTGGTATTGGATATTTGGACTCCATTTTCCAAGGTGTATAGATAATCTTTCAATATGTCGTTTCAAGTATATGATTATTTCAGGAAACTTTTCCTGAATTATACATCTTGTTTGTTTGGATCTATTCCTTTGATTTTATTTCTTTAGGAACTAATATATCTGTATGTGTGTCTGTGTGCGCACGTGTGCACGTGCACGTGTCCGTGTGTACAGGGTCTTCCTTGCCTGTTTCCTATATCTGTATATCTCTCATTTCCTCTTAAATCTTTTTCATCTTGTACTAATTGTCTACTGCTGCTGTAGCATATCACCATAAATTTAGTGTCTTAAAAAACACATTTATTATCTTACAACTTTGCCTTTCAGAAGCCCACCATGGGTCTCACTGAGCTAAAACTAGGGTGTTAGTAGGTCTGGATTTCTTTCTGGAGGCTTTAGGGCAAATCCGTTTTCTTCCCTTTTCCAGCTTCTAGAGATAGTACACATCCCTTGGCTCATGACCACTTTCCTCCATTCACAAAGCCAGCAATGTTTCATTTCTCAGACCATTTCTTCCATAGCTGCATTTCCTTCATACCACTGCAGTCAGCTCTCCACTGTTAAGGACCCATGTGATTAGGCTGGATTCAGCTAGATGATGCAGGATCAGGCTTCTCTCTGGAGATCCATAATGTAGTCACATTTGCTGTCACTTTGCCACGTCAGGTGACACAGTCACAGGTTCTGGAGATTAGGATGGGGACATCTTTGGGTGACAGTTATCCTGTACCACACATCTCTTTTATAGCCTCATATTTTTTCATCTTTTCTTTTAATGCATTATCAGTTCTGTTTATTTGCTCGTGTTTCTTTCTCTCTTCATTTCTGAAATGTTTTTCAAATTTTTACTTCTTTTCTGAGTTTGTCATCTCCTTTCTGTATTTTCCTAAATCTGACACATGTCATCTTTTCATATCTTACGTCATTTTAGATGTTTATTAACTTATTTTAAAATATTTTAGTTTTCATCTGTTTCGAAGCCCTGGCTTTCTGCCACAATTTATTTTCTATAGAAATTATTTTTTATTCTTTTTTTCTTCATAATGACTTTGTATGGGATTTGACCTTAACTTTTTTGTTACTCACCTTTATGTAATGCTAGTTTTCCTGACGTTTTAGAAGGGAAGACTTAATTAGGGTAGTTTTTCTAATTTCATGGCTCTCCTTTTTCTTTATTGATTCATCTCAAATTCAATAACAATTCAATAGGTTGGCCCTTGATAAACTGATTCAGTATCTTATCTGGATGAGAAAAGGCCTAAGAATAGCCAGAGAATTCCTAAAAGACAAGAATAAATGAAAGATAGCCCTATCAGATGTCAAAACATATTATACAGTTTTAATAATTTAACACTGTTATTAGTGTAGTTATAGAAACACATACAAATGAAACAGAATGGAGAACCCAGGAAAAAACCTGACATATATCAAGCTGATTTATGTTAGTGTCAGCATTGTAGCTATCTGGGTAAAGAAGCGACTCCTCAGTATAAGAGATGCTGCAATAATTGGTTATGTATGTGGGAAAAAATGAAAGTTGATATCTCCCTCACTCCATACACTAAACTAAATTCCAGAGAGATTAAGGATTCAAATATAAAAAGCAACACTTTTAAATTTTCAGCAGAATACACAGAATAATATTTATAGACAGCAAGTTTGGTTTCTGAATACCATTCTCCACTAGAAGAAAATGGGGATCCGTGGAGAAATGGCTGGCTCCAGAGCTGGGAGAGGGAAGATATAAGATGAACCTGAGTGTCTTGTGCTGGGAAGGAAGAATATGCTCAAAGACGACAGGACTCTGTCAAAGGACAAAGGAGTCAGAAGGACACCAGCCAGGGCTGGGACAATCTGAGCAGCAACAATGAAAATAATGGATTATAACTCACTGAGTAAAATAGGAGTCTATACACCAAACTGATATAAATAAATAAATAAAACAAGAAGAAAAAGCTCTTCTTTAGAGTAGATGCCAACTAATAAATGCAGATGTTATAACGAAGTAAAACAAAACAATGAAACGTCACCCTTTTGCAGCCATCTTATTAGTAACTCACTCAAGAAAAAAGTTTTCTTTTCTTTTTTTTTTTTTTTTTTTTGAGATAGAGTCTTGCTCCATCACCCAGGATGGAATGCAGTGACGGGATCTCAGCTCACTGCAACCTCTGCCTCCCAGGTTCAAGCGATTCTCCTGCTTCGGCCCCCCAAGTAGCTGGGATTACTGGTGTGCACCAACACGCCTGGCTAATTTTGCATTTTTAGTAGAGACAGGTTTTTGCCATGTTGGCCGGGCTGGTCTCTAACTCCTGACCCCAGGTGATCCACCTGCCTCGGCCTCCCAAAGTGCTGGGATTACAAGTGTGAGCCACGGTACCTGGCCAAGAAAAAAGTTTTCAATGGATGCTATATTAGTTATCTACTGCCATATCACAAATTACTCCAAAACTTAGTGGCTATTTAGTACTTATTTTTGGACAGTTTTCATGGGACAGGAATTTGGGAATGGCTTTTCCAGGCGATTCTGGCTTGGGCCTACTCATGAGATTGCAGTCCAGATGCTAGCTGAGGCTGCAGTGATTTGAGGGCTTGATCAGGGCTATGGGAGTATCTCTATGGTGGCTCACTTACATGGCCATTGGCAGAAGGCCTCATTTCTTCACCATGTGCACTTCTCCAAAGGGCGGCTTGAGTACCCTCATGACATGACTTCTGGCTTCTCCAGAGCAAGTGCTCCAAGACTACTAGGAGGAAGACACAGTGTCTTTCTTTACAACTTAGCCTCAAAAGTCAGACTGCATCACCTCCTCAACATCCTATTGGTTACGTAAGCCATTCCTATTCAGTGTGGGAGAGGACCACACGGACATGTAAGTGTCAGGAGATGGGATCACTGGGGCCATTTTGGAGGATGGCTACCAGATGCTAAAGTTGGTGGAGAAAAGTTTGATGAGGGAGAGGATATTTGCGTAGTCTCAAAGTGTCTCATATTAATCACAAAGAGGAAATAACAGTTTTACAATGAAAAAACCTCACACACGTCACTTAACCCAGTGGCCAAAATTGGAATTGGTATCACCAATAACGGGATAAACGGACATCATGGGCTTCTGATCCAGAGAACCAAGTAAACATCGTGTACATGGTATTCCTGCCAAAAATGCATAATGTAAATCTAATCCAGAGAAGGCACTGGGTAAACCCTAATTGAAAGGCATTCTGCAAAACACCTTTTAGGAACAGCAATGCCCCAGTAGACAAAAAGAGGCTGGAACCACTCCAGGTTAAATGATACTAAAGAGATGTGACAAATGATGATACAGACCGAATCATGAACTTGGAAAAAACATGACTATTAGGGACATTATTGGAGCAGCTGGTAACTTTTGCATATGAACCATGGATTTTTTATTTTTTATTTTTTATTTTTTTTTTGAGACGAAGTCTCGCTATGCCGCCCAGGCTGGAGTGCAGTGGCCGGATCTCAGCTCACTGCAAGCTCCGCCTCCCGGGTTCACCGCCATTCTCCTGCCTCAGCCTCCGGAGTAGCTGGGACTACAGGCGCCCGCCACCTCGCCCGGCTAGTTTTTTGTATTTTTTAGTAGAGACGGGGTTTCACTGTATTAGCCAGGATGGTCTTGATCTCCTGACCTCATGATCCGCCTGTCTCGGCCTCCCAAAGTGCTGGGATTACAGGCTTGAGCCACCGCGCCCGGCCTGAACCATGGATTTTTTAACAGTAGCTTTGTGCTTACCAGTTCACTGATTCCCTGAGAGCTGATTGTTAAACAGCAAAACATGTTTTGAGCTGGTTGTTAAGTGGTTGATAACCTGAAATCAGCCGTCATAAGCCACTTACTATGGTATTTTGGGAAAACTCTCTCAAACTGTGTTTTTCCTCTGCTCTCACACTACAATAGCAATCATTAACACAGAAGACTCCTGTGACCATATGTGTGGGAACTTCTTTCCACCACCAAGCGGCAGACAAAGCCGGGACCTCCACCCCAGTTCCTTTACTATTTCTCTGGAGGTAGCATCAGATCCCACAGATTGAGGGCTCAGACCCCAAGATTGCCCTCACCCCAGATACAAGTTGCAAATCTGGGCCTCAGGAACTTCTGATTGAGCTTCAAGTTGGGGTTCCCACGACCCCCTCTTTGAGTTTGATTTGCTGGAGTGGCTCACAGAACTCAGGGAAACACATTTGCTGTTTTATGATAAAAGATATTACTAAGGATACAGAAGAAGAGATGAGGTGCTCATCTCAAGCTCTGAGGAAGGGGCTCAGAGCTTCCATGCCTGGGGCACCACCCTCCAGGAACCAGGAACCTCCATGCTTTCGGCTATCCAGAAGCTCTCTGAACTCAGTCCTCTTGAGTTTTCATGGAAGCTTCATGACATCAGCATTCCTTCCACCATTGTGTAGGGCAGGACCCTCTCTGAAAAGTCTTAAGACCCACAGTGGAAAGGTGGGAGAAGATGGAGTCCTGCCTTGGGGCAGGTGAAAAAAGGGAGGAAACAGATTCTGTTTCTTGAGACCTGCACCTGCAGCCTGACACACCCCACGTTTTAATAAAAGACTGTAACAAGGGGTATAGTAGTTATGAATCAAAGTAAAACATCACACATGGGAATTGGCAAATGTTACAAATCAGGTCCTCTCTCCCTCTCGCCCTCTCTGGACAGTGCACCAGCTTGCCACTTGGTAGCAGTTTTATAACGATGCTGTCTCCTGGTTTAGATAACTGTACTGTGTGGTGTAATGGCCTTATTCTTAGGAAGACATGTAAAGTGTTTAAGGGTAAGGGGATCTGATGTCTACAACTTAATCCCAAATAGTTCAAGATAGATAAGTCAATAGACTGAAAGAGAAACTGATCAATAGATAAAGCTAACATGGCAAGATTGTGACAACTTGTGTATCTGAATAAATAGGTCTTTGTAGTATTCTTGCCATTTTTCCTGTAAGTTTGAAGTTTTTTCAAAAGAAAACGTTTTTTAAAAAACCCTCCAACAGTTAACGTTACATGGGTTATTAAGTCTAGTAAACATGACTGACTTGCCCAAAGTCATATAGAACATTAATGTTTGGTTCAAAGCTATCATGACATCTTGAAATAGCCTTTTCTGAAAATGTTTAAATTTCTTTAAAATTTCTTGTGATCAAATTCATGTGTGAATATTTTTTGTATCTCAAATTAATATGTGAATTTTTTTATATCTAAAAAATGTTACACATAAACTTTGAAATTAAAAACTAACTTGGTATTTGTTTGGGCCTGATAATTCCTTGTGGTAGGGGCTGTTCTGGGCAGTGCAGGGTGTTTAGCAGTATCTCCGGGCTCTGCCCACTAATGCCAGTAGCAGAGTGTCCCTCCCCCTATCCACAACCAAAATGTCTCCAGACCTTGTCAGATGTCCCAGGGGGAGGGCAAAATCGCCCCAAAAAAGAAGCACAGTTCTAGAGTCAGTGTGATATAACAAAGTTAAAAGGGAAAAGAAGGCTGGGCACAGTGGCTAAGGTGGGAAGCTTGCTTGAGCCCAGGAGTTCAAGGCTGCAGTGAGCCATGTTTGCACTACTGTGTTCCAGCCTGGGTGACAGAGCAAGACTCCTTCTCAAGGAAAAAAAAAAAAAAAGAAGGCCAGGCGCGGTGGCTCACGCCTGTATTCCCAGCACTTCAGGAGGCTGAGGCGGGCAGATCACGAGGTCAGGAGATTGAGACCATCCTGCCTAACACGGTGAAACCCCGTCTCTACAAAAAATACAAAAAATTAGCCGGGCGAGGTGGCGGGCGCCTGTAGTCCCAGCTACTCGCGAGGCTGAGGCAGGAGAATGGCATGAACCCAGGAAGTGGAGTTCGCGGTGAGCTGAGATTGCGCCACTGCACTCCAGCCTGGGTGACAGAGCGAGACTGTCTCAAAAAAAAAAAAAAAAAAGCAAAAACAAAAACAGAAAAAGAGGTAAAGAGGTTGGCAATATGTGCAAGGTACATACATATGAAAAAAATTTAAAGAGACCAAGGGTTTTTCCAATGGCTATATCCCAAACTTTGTGTTGTGTTTGTTTAATCTTTTTGTGCTCTTAGAGTCATCAATTAAATCAGTCCAATATTCTGTTTCACACACATTTTAGAGAATGAATTTATAACCATTTTTGGAATTAAAATAATACTGCCATCTAATGGCGTTAATCAATTAATTCTAGTCCTGATATACTGGCCAGATTCTGAGCCTGAATGTCAGATATTGAAGTAATGGGAGTTAAAATAGTGAGTCAAAACAGTGCGTTAACTTCAAATCAAAATTGTTCTTCAAAAAGGAGCAGTACAGAGCTTCCGACACACTGAGAATGTGCATTTCCAAGGTTTGAATGTACTATATATGGCTATGGTACTAGGCCCATGGCTTTTGAACCAATGAATTTTTTGTATACATGCACTTAGCAACACAATAATTACATTCATAAAGAGGGCTAGGCATTGTAAAGCTAAATAAATAACAAAATCCTCAGAGAAACTAGTAGAAGAAAAACAGTTTCATATTGTTCTCAGCATTTATTTTAAAACATCGAATTTGAAGGTATCAATTAACACAGCCAATTAACTGATAATATTAGCTATCCATTTTCCCTCTAAAGCAGCCTCGTTGTCTGGGATATCAGCTGAGGTTCTTTATCTCATGGCCACAGAAATCAAGAATGCAGATACGCAAAGGGTGAAGTTAGAGAAGTTTAATAGGCAAAAGGAAAAGGACAGCTCTCTCTCACAGAGAGGGGTCCCAAACAGGTTGCTGTACTGCAGTAAAATGTAAGGGTTTTTATAAATGAACTACTAGGGAGTGGGTATCTTATCTACATAGGGCATGAAAACCTGGTTAGGACCAGGTGTGTCATCTGTATAGAGTGGAATCTCTGGCAGCCCCCACCCCATTCTTTTACCATGCAGGCAGGCTCTTAGCTTGGGCTACTCCACACTGCCTATCTCCTTCCACCTTGTATGTGCTAACAAGAAGAGGGGGAGTTTCCACGCCTGGTCCCAGGTACCTCCCTGCAGCTGCAGGCATTCCCCCTATCCCACCATGCAAGCTTCTAGCTAACCTTAGTGTGTCCCTGTCCAAAAAAGGGGAAAGGAATGTGCTCATTAAAGCCTACTGTTTTTACCGGGACCCATTTATGTAAGTCTGATGATTACCCAGGAAACTCTCCCTCTGTGTCGGAGATGCTTATCTACGTTATACAGTCCAATGTTCCAGACTGCTCTTTGTTAGAAGTGATTTATGTGAACTGCCTGTGGTTAGAAAGGAAGTAATTTCTGACCTTCTGTTTTTTGTCAGAAGGAAAGCTTTTGCCAGGGACTCTTTCACCCTATCTACCTACCTAAATTATTTCTATCTCCTGCATCGCCTCTACCCATCTTAGTTCTCTGGCTGAGCTCCTGTAAATTAGACTGGCCAAAGACAGGTTTGTAGCAGGACGAGCCACAGACAAAACCCCTCAGACACCGAGTTGTAGAAGGAAGGGCTTTATTCAGCTGGAAGCATCGGCAGACTCATGTCTCCAAAAACTCAGCTCCCCAAGTGAGCAATTCCTGTCCCTCTTAAGGGCTTACAACTCTAAGGGGGTCCGCGTGAGAGGGTCGTAATCGATTGAGCAAGCAGGGGGTATGTGACCGGGGGCTGCATGTGCTGGTAATTAGAATGGAACAGAACAGGACAGGGATTTTTTTCTATACAATATCTGTAATCTATAGCTAACATAACCAATTAGGTCAGGGGTTGATCTTTAACTACCAGGCCCAGAGTGTGGTGCTGGGTTGTCTGCCTGTGGATTTCATTTTTGCCTTTCAGTTTTTACTTCTTCTTTCTTTGGAGGCAGAAATTGGGAATAAGATAATATGAGGGGTGGTATCCTCCCTTAGGTTAACAAGAGAAAAACAAACAGAAGTTATTCACACATGCATCCCATATACACATATGAGGACTCAGCCATGAGTAACTCCAAGGGGTTGTTAGAAGCTGGGCTTATACAGCATTTTAACAAAAGACCAATACATTTTAGAGAAGAAGAAAAAAGAAAAGGACTGAGTTTCTGGAGCAGCAAACTGTGGGAAAGTAAGTATATGGGTGATATGGTTTGGCTGTGTCACCACCCAAATCTCATCTTGAATTGTAACCCCCATTTTGAATCTCCATAATCCCCATTTATCATGGGAGAGACCCGGTGGGAGGTGACTGAATCATGGGGCAGTTTCCTCCACGCTGTTCTCCTGATTGATAGTGAGTCCTCATGAGATCTGATGGTTTTATAAGCATCTGGCATTTACCCTGTTGGAACTTTCTCTCTCCTGCGTTCCTGTGATACCTTCCGCCATGATTGTAAGTTTCCTGAGGCTTCCCCAGCCACGTGGAACTGTGAGTCAGTTAAACCTCTTTTCTTTATAAAATACCTAGTCTTGGGTACTTCCTCACAGCAGTCTGAGAACAGACTAATACAATGGGAAACTAATGGAAGATGAAGGCTAGTTAGTAACGTTTGTTGTGTGGGTATTCTGGTGCCTTTCCCAGGTTGATATGGGGTCTAGAGTTGTCTCTGGTAATTTACTTCTGTCCTTTCTGGTGGGGGCAGGTGGTGAACTTTATCAATTTATGTCCTGCCTTTAGGCAAAGAAGGGGAAGGCAGAGTTTTTCTTATATTTGTTTCTTCTCAATTGCCTTCAGCTCAAAATAATCCTTATACCAAAGAAGTATATGTTAGGGTGGCATATTCTGGTGTAACATCTTTGTCTCAGCAGACAGTGAAAAATAATTTAAAAAGCCAACTTCTCTGCCCATTGACCTGCTGCACACTGCCCCCTGGTGGCCTTCACTTTGACTGTCTTTGGTAAGGTAGCTTTTCTTTTTTTTGCTTTGAGACGGAGTTTCACTCTTAGGGCCCAGGCTGGAGTGCAGTGGCGCATCTTGGCTCACTGCAACCTCCACCTCCCCAGTTCAAGCGATTCTCCTGCCTCAGCCTCCCAAGTAGTTGGGATTACAGGCGCCTGCCACCACACCCAGCTATTTTTTGTATTTTTAGTAGAGATGGGGTTTCACCATGCTGGCCAGGGTGGTCTCGAACTCCCGACCTCAGGTGATCCACCCGCCTAGGCCTCCCAAAATGCTGGGATTACAGGTGTGAGCCACCATGCCTGGCCCAGAATGACCTTTTCTATCTGTTGACTTCTGTATCTCTTCATTCAATCATTTCCTCTAAAATAAAACTAAAATAAATTAGTTTATTTAATTCTAGTCAATTACATTAAATTCTATAAATATTAAGAGAAAGCAAAATATCATGGAAGGAGCATGAGTTGAAAACCAAATAGACTTGGGTGGTTCATCTCAGCTGCTAGCTGTGTGGCTGTGGGCATACTACCTAGCTTATCGGAACACTGTCTCATCTGTTAAATGGAGTTGTTTAAAAATAACTCAACAAGCTCAGATCATGGAGAAAATGAAATTAGGTTGTATATTCAAAACAACTAATAATAGGTAATATTTTTATTGTGTTACGATTGAGATTTTGAATACAATCTACTATCTAGCTACACATATTCACATCTACAGAGATTTTTATCCTAATTTACAAACAGAAAACTGAGGCAGAGAGACATTAGCTAACTTGCTGTGGTTAACATAACTAGTAAGTGGATTTGAAACCATGTAATGTGGGTCTAAAGTCTATGCTTTTAACCATTACACACAACCTGGTAAATCCTTGTCGAAATAAGAAAGCAATTTCAGTAAGGTGGACTGTACCAGAAAAATGTGGAATTCATCTCTTTTTCCCAACATGCTACTGTCTTTTCAACAATCTATAAAACATTAAAAAAAAACTAATAGGCCATTGAGAACCTTATTTATTCTCCACTACCTAAACTATCCTGATCTTTATGGGAACAGGATAGATGACTTTCAATATTAATGAAAGCATTAATATTACTGAGTGCAGACTGAAAGACTATCTTGATGATTAAAGACACATTTTCAATTTCTTTTTTTTTTTTTTTTTTTGAGATGGAGTCTCATTCTTGTTGCCCAGGCTGCAGTGCAGTGGCATGATCTTGGCTCACAGGAACCTCCATCTCCCAGGTTTCAAGTGATTCTCCTGCCTCAGCCTCCCGAATAGTTGGGATTACAGGCACGTGCCACCACATCCAGCTGTTTGTATTTTTAGTAGAGACAGGGTTTCACCATGATGGTCAGGCTGGTCTCAAACTCCTGACCTCGTGAACCACCCGCCTCAGCCTCCCAAAGTGCTGGGATTACAGGCATGAGCCACCATGCCCGGCCTTCAATTTTTAAATTTAAGAAAAAGTGACATTCCAAGAATAAGCAAGTGGAAAGCCAGAAAGCATTTCCCCTATCCTATCCTGAGTTTATTCTCATAAGAATCTAGTTATGTAAAAACTAAGTTACTGGAACATATTTGTGATTAATTTTATGTGTCAACTTGACTGGGCCATAGAGTGCCCAGATACTTGCTGAAACATTATCATGGGTGTGTGTGTGAGGGTGTTTGGGGATGAGATTAACATTTAAATGGATAGCCTGAGTAAAGCAAATTGACCTCCCTAACATTTGAGTGAGTCTCATCCAATCAGTTGGAGGCCTGAATAAAACAAAACGACTGATGATCTTCCCTGAGTAAGACAGACTCTCTCCTGCCTTCTGGTCTTTCGACTGGGTCATCAGCTTGTTTCTTGTCTTCAGACTCAGATTGAAACATTGACTCTTCCTGGATTTCAAGCCTGCAATCCTTTGGACAGGAACCAAGCCATCAGTTCTCCTGGGTCTTCAGCTTGCTGGCTCATCCTGTAGACTTGCCAGCCTCAATGATCTTGTGAGTCAATTTCTTTTATGAATCTCCTTATATATATACACCCATACACATACATATATCGTATTGGTTCTGTTTCTTTGGTAAACCCTAATACAATATTTATATTTCTTTGTTTTTGTTTTTAGACATGGCCTCACTCTGTCTCCCAGGTGGGAGTGCAATGGCAAGATCATGGCTCACTGTAGCCTCAACCTCCCAGGCTCAAGTGATCCTTCTACCTCAGCCTCCTGAGTAGCTGGGACTATAGGCCACGCAATCATGCTTGGCTAATTTTTGTATTTTTTGTAGAGTGGGGTTTTGCCATGTTACCCAGGCTGGTTTCGAACTCCTGAGCTCAAGCAATCTGCCCCCTCAGCCTCTCAAAGTGTTGGGATTACAGGTGTAAGCCACCGCACCTGGCCAATATTTATATTTCTCAAATGCATCCTCTCTTTTTCCATGCTCACTTGTGCAGTCTTAGTTGATGCCCTTAATTCTTCCCTGGACTTTTGGAATAATTTCCTTGTTCCAGTGTCAGTACCTCCAATTCATTCGTCCCCTCCTTGCTTCAGGAGTGCTCTTTCTAAATACAAATAGGCTAATGACAAACTGCTTTTAAACTTGTTTAGCACACTATTTCACATCTTCAGGATGACAGTCAGATTCATTAGATTGGTGGATAAAGTCCTTCCCAATCCAGTCATTTCTTCATCTCCAGCCACATCACACTACCTGCCACTTCTTGCCAGAGAAATCTGCCTTATCCTCTTGGTCTTGCACTTTTGTATGTTCGGTTACTTCTGCCTGGAATGCCTCTTTCTTCTTCAATCAGGAAACTCTCATAACAGGTGTGTGTGTCTGACATTGTCACCTCCTTAGCACACACCTTGGATTTACCTCCCTGAACTCCAGGGGTGAAGCAGTTGGAGGTCTTTTTCTATTCATTGCCTTCAATTGAGCATACTCTCAGGGTGTGTTAATTCCTTGGCACTTTAGGTCTTCCCAAAATGCAGGCAAAGCAGGCTCTGGTGGACAAAGAAAGTTGATATGCAAATAACTTCAGGTGCTGGCAGTTAGAAGTTGGCCCAATGTGCAGAACGTTCTGTTCAGGGGCATATGGGCTTGGCCTAACAGATCTGTTATAGCCCTAATATTATGCTGTTGTTGGCTTTTCAATCAATGCACAAAGCTGGAAAGATATAGAGCTGACCCTGAACAACAGGGGTCTGAACCAGTGCGGGTCCACTTATATGCACATTTTTTTTCAATATATACAGTTGGCCCTCCATATCAGTGGGTTCCACAACTGAAACCAAGAGTAGATGGAAAATACAGTATTCTTGGGATGCCAATGGTCATATCCACAGGTTCCACAGGGCCAACTGTGGGACTTGAGTATATGTGGATTTTGGTGTACATGAGAGGTCCTGGAACCAATCCCCCATGGATATCAAGGGATGTCTGTAATTTTACTTACAAAAAGAATGCAAATTCTTGACAGACTAAAAATAAGAATGAAACTAACAAAATTAGGAGGGGAAGAAGAAAAGACAAGAGAAAGTACGAATGCACCAATTCCTCACCTCTCCTAGTAGGGAGCCAATACACAGTGTGTAAAATTTATAAATAATGATTTAGGTAAACAACCTAAAGTCATGAAAGCTTCTAGCAAAACTAAAATACAGTTTTTTAAATTAGGAACTAAGAATAAGTTTTTGTCCCTTTGAAGGATTTTCAGCTGGTGAATCAAGATGTATATGTACAGTATTTGAGGTTATAATGAAAAGAACCAGAAGAATTAAAAACAGAAATTGTTAATTGCAGTTGGGTCTAGGATATGGTAACACATAAGGTAGGTGGGTAGGTATGAAGGGTAGGCGGGAGACTCTTACTTTTAATATGTTCCCTCCCCCCTTTTCTTTGGATTTTTAACCTTTATTATGCATTATTTCCATAACAAACAAATGGAAATAAAGTATAGCTTAACTGCAAAAAGTAACTTTTAGAACACCCTTAACAAATATTTTGCAGGAGTCAAATCAAATGAGGTAGGATCTATACAGTATGTATGAACATCAAAAAATGATCAGGACTTCTTTAGTAAACTAAAAGACAATAGGCATAGGATCCAAATTACGGAGTGGGAGGAAGTATGTGTGTGTATGTAACATTACCTATGTACAGCTGACCCTTAAGCAACATGAGGTTAGGGGCACAGACCCTCACAGTCGAAATTCCACTCCCCAAAACTGTATTAACAGCCTACTGTTGATCGGAAGTCTTACCAACAACATAAACAACTAACATTTTTTTTTTTTTTGAGATGGAGTCTTGCCTGAGATGCAGTGGCACAATCTCCGCTTACTGCAACCTCCGCCTCCTGGGTTCAAGGGATTCTCCTGAGTCAGCCTCCCGAGTAGCTGCGATTACAGGCACGCACCATCACATCTGGCTAATTTTTATATTTTTAATAGAGACAGGGTTTCGCCATGTTAGCCAGGCTGGTCTCAAACCCCTGGTCTCAAGTGATCTGCCTGCCTCAGCCTCCCAAAGTGCTGGGATTACAGATGTGAGCCACCGTACCTGGCAATTTTGTATGTTACATGTATTATATACTGTATTCTTATAATAAAGCTAAAGAAAACATTTTAAGGAAATCATGAGGAGAAAATATATTTACTATTCATTAAGTGTAAGTGAATCATCATAAATATCTCCATCCTCATAATTTTCACCTTGAATAGGCTGAGAAGGAGCAGGGGTTGGCCTTGCTGTCTCAGGGGTGGCAGAAGTAGAAGAGGTGGAAGAGCAGGCAGGAGAGGCAGGCACAGTAAGTGTAACCTGATGGAGATAACATCATAATTTGTCTGACTTTTTTGCTTTTCCATTTCTCTAAACATGTTTCCATTTAGCACCAATCTTTCTTCCACCATTTGCTTTAGATTCAGTGCCTGTTTTCATAGAAAAGTCCGTGTTATAAGAGAAGTCAAAAGCCATGTTGAATAAGAGGAACCCTTCTTCCAGATTGTCTGGCACTGCATCTTCTTCCTCATCATCTGGCACTGGGTTCAGAAGGAGTAATCTCCATCAAGTGGTCTTCTGTTAATTCCTCTGGTATGGTGTCTCTTAGCTCTTTAATTTCTCCAAGTATCTTGAAATCTTTTTTGCCATATCCACATGATTTCCTTGATTGGCTCTGTCATAAATCCTGTGAAGTGATGCACAACATCTGTAGTTTCCTCCAGCAGGAATTTGTTTGGGCTTGATGGCTTTTCATGGCTTTTTTCTGAAACAACAATGGCATCTTCAATGGTGCGATCCTTCCATATGTTCATGATATTCTCTCAATTGGGGTTCTCTTCCACAGAGTGCTGTGTGTAATGATCCTTAAAGTCCTTATGACTCCCTTTTCTAGAGGTTGAATTAGAGATGTTGTATTTAGGGGCAAGTAGACCATTTCAACGTGTTTGTATTGAACTCATGGGGTTCTGGATGGCCAGGGGCATTGTCCAATATCAAAAGAACATTAAAGGCAATCCCTTACTGGCAAGGTAGTTCCCGACATTAGAAACAAAGCATTTTATAACTGATCCAGAAAAAGAGTTGCTGCTCAGCCATCTTGCTGTACAACCAAAAGAGTGGCAGGCAGTGTTTCTTTTCCCTTCAAGGCTCAATTTTATAGATAAGGGCAGTCCTGATCATAAATCTGGCTGCATTTGCACAAAACAGTACAGTTAGCTCATTCCTTCCTGCCTTGGATACTGATGTTCGCTTCTCTTCCTAATAAATGTCCTCTGTGGCACTATTTTCCCCCAGAATAGGTCACTTTTGTTTGCCTTAAAAACCTGTTCAAGGGCCGGGCGCGGTGGCTCAAGCCTGTAATCCCAGCACTTTGGGAGGCCGAGATGGGCGGATCACAAGGTCAGGAGATCGAGACCATCCTGGCTAACACGGTGAAACCCCGTCTCTACTAAAAATACAAAAAACTAGCCGGGCGAGGTGGCGGACGCCTGTAGTCCCAGCTACTCAGGAGGCTGAGGCAGGAGAATGGCGTAAACCCGGGAGGCGGAGCTTGCAGTGAGCTGAGATCCGGCCACTGCACTCCAGCCTGGGCGACAGAGCGAGACTCCGTCTCAAAAAAAAAACAAAACAAAACAAAACAAAAAACCTGTTCAGGCAGATATCTTTTCTCTTCAGTGATTTTCTCTATTTTTAAAATTTTCATTTATTTATTTATTTATTTATTTATTTATTTATTTAGAGTCTCATTCTGTCTCCCAGGCTGGAATGCAGTGGTGCAATCTCACTGTAACCTCTGCCTCCCGGGTTCAAGCAATTCTCATGCTTTAGCCTCCTCAGTAGCTGGGATTACAGATGTGCATCAGCACACCCGGCTAAATTTTGTAGTTTTAGAAGAGATAGGGTTTTGTCATGTTGGCCAGGCTGGTCTTGAACTCCTGGCTTCAAGCAATCCACCCTCCTCAGCCTTCCAAAGTGCTGGGATTACAGGCGTGAGCCACCAAGCTTGGCCTTTTGTTCTCAATGATTTCCTTAATGGTGTCTGGGAACTCGTCGGCTGCATCTGGGTCAGCAGAAGCTGCTTCTCCTGTTATCTTGACATTTTTTGAAAGCCAAACCTCTTTTTAAAGTTATCATACCATCCTTCATCTTCCTTTTGCTTTGTCAGATAACGACTTCACTTCTTCTTGAATATTAGATTATATAGGTATGCCTTTCTCATAGCAATCCTGCACCCACAAAAAGCTACATTTGCAATAGGAAATAAAAAAGTATTTCCCAAAAAGTGCAAGGTTTTCATGCCTGTTGGTGTAGCTGCAATGATGGCTTCATAAACTTCCTTTTGTTTTTATACAACAGTCCTTATACTGAGTATGTGTGGATTTTGGTGTACACGAGAGGTCCTAGAACCAATCCCCCATGGATATCAAGGGATGTCTGTAATTTTACTTATAAAAAGAATGCATTTATCTTAAACGGCAGGCGACCTTAGCTGCAGACCTCAATCTACAATACATAGCAAGCAGTTCAACTTTTTCTGTAATGTCATTAACTTTTCTCTGATTCTTGGGAGCATTTCCAGCATCACTAATGGCACTTCATAAGGGTCCCATGGTGTTACTCAAGGTTTACAGTACTGCACTAACCACAATGAGAAATATGTGAGAACCTCAAGAGCTTACCTTTTACTGTGATATGCAATGTACTGGAGAGATCAACTGCTCACTCAGAGATGATTATGTTACTTGGAATTTTTACCCAGTACCAGCAACACTGATGCTCACTGCAATAGCAACAGGAAGTGGCTACAAAATCATTATAGTAGTACACTATGTACTACAGTGAATTTGATGCAGTTATGATTTAATATTGCATCTTTACAACTGTTTACACTTCTCTTGAACCTAATGGGTACCATGTAACTGTCTGTTTGTATGTGCAAGTTTTGATAAATTTTAACTTTTTATAACAGGCTTGTATATATTTTATGGTAGTAAATAATAAAATAGCCTTGTATCTACACATATTTTATGCATTCATGACATATCTAGCTTTTTCTTTTCTTTTTTTTCCCATATTTCTTGGCTAAGAGATTCATCTATGAGGTTTTTCATAAAATTGATGCCTTTGCCAAAAATTTTCCATTTACTGAAAAAAATCCACATATAAGTGTACCCAAGCAGTTCAAACTAATGTTGTTCAAGTCAACTGTATAAAAGGTATTAATATGTCTGGAAACAGATATCTTTCCAATTTAACAGACACTACCAGTGAGAAGAGTTGGGCTAGGCAGGAAACTTCAAATTTTTTCTGTATATATTCTATTTGTATCTCAAATTATAACCTGTAGATCACGTTTATTAGAAGAAAATGCGGATTCCTGAAACTTCCTGCAGACCCCATAAGTGACAATCTCAGGGGGTTGGAGTTCCAGAATCTGCTTTTTTTTTTCATAGATATTTCCTTGTCATTCTATTTGAGTTTCAGTAGCACTGCTCATCAGTTGTTTGGGGTTCTCTCTCCTTTACCAACATATTCTTGCAAAACTAACCAAACACACACAAAGCGCAAACAGTACAACAGTGCACTGCACCTTCACGACTCTTACCTCTTCTAGCCTCTTCCTACCTCTTCCACATGCGATACATGTGTACATACCCACAGACGGAAACACAGAGACGTGTTTGGAAGCCAGTGTGGATGCCCTATGATCTGTGTGTACATGTGACACGTGCATACACATGCACATACAGGAACACAGAGAAGTGTTTGGAAGCCAGTGTGGACGCCCTGTGATCTGCGCGTACACATTTGATACCTGCATACACACCCACAGACAGAAACACAGAGATGTGTTTGGAAGCCAGTGTGGAACCCCTGTGATCTGTGCATACACATGTGACACATGCACACACACCCACATACAGGAACACAGAGACACATTTGGAAGCCAATGTGGATGCCCTGTGATCTGTGCATATATATGACACAGGCATACACACCCACTGACAAGAACACAGAGATGTGTTTGGAAGCCAGTGTGGATGCCCTGTAATCTGTGTGTATGCACGTGACACGTGCATGCACACCCACTGACAAGAACAGAGACACATTTGAAAGCCAGTGTGGATGCCCTGTGATCTGTGTGTACACATGTGACATGGCATACACACCTACAGACAGAAACGCAGAGATGCATCTGGCAGTCACTGTGGATGACCTGTCATCTGTGTGTACACATAAGACATGTGCATACACACCCACATACAGGAACACAGAGACACATTTGGAAGCCAATGTGGACACCCTGTGATCTGTGCATACACGTGACACATGTGTGCACACCCACAGACAGGGACACAGAAACACATTTGGAAGCCAGTGTGGACAACCCATGATCTGTGCATACACATGTGACAGATGCATACACACCCACTGACAAGAACATAGAGGTGTTTGGAAGCCAGTGTGGACGCCCTATAATCTGTGTGCACACACGTGACACATGCATGCATACCCACTGACAAGAACACAGAGACCCATTTGGAAGACAGTGTGTGTGCCCTGTGAGCTGTGTGTACACATGTGACACGGGCGTACACACCTACAGACAGAAACGCAGAGATGCATTTGGAAGTCATTGTGGATGCCTTGTCATCTGTGTGTACACATGAGACACGTGCATACACACCCACATACAGGAACACAGAGACACGTTTGGAAGCCAGTGAGGATGCCCCGTGATCTGTGCATACACATGACACATGCATGCATGCCCACAGACAGGCAGACACATTTGGAAGCCAGTGTGGATGTCCCGTGATCTGTGTGTACCTATGTGACATGTGTACACATTCACTAACAAGAACATGGAGACGCATTTGGAAGCCAGTGTGGACGCCCTGTAATCTGTGCATACACACGTGACACGTGCGTGCACACCCACTGACAAGAACATGGAGACCCATTTGGAAGGCAGTGTGGGTGCCCTGTGATCTGTGTGCACACGTGACACGTGAATGCACATCCACACACAGGAACACAGAGACACATTGGGAAGGCAGTGTGGATGCCCTGTGATCTGTGTGTACACATGACACATGCATGCAAAACCACTGATAAGAACACATAGATGCATTTGGAAGCCAGTGTGGATGCCATGTAATCTGTGTGTACATGTGACACGGGCATACACACCTAAGACAGGAACACAGAGACATGTTTGGAAGCCAGTGTGGACACCCCATGATCTGTGTGCACACGTGACATGTGTGCACACCTACAGACAGGAATATGGAAACACATTTGGAAGCCAGCGTGGACACCCTGTGATCTGTGCGTACACATATGACACATATATGCACACCCATGGACAGGAAGAGAGACACATTTGGAAGCCACTGTGAATGCCCGTACACGTGTGACACATGCATGCACACCCACAGACAGGAACACGGAGACACTTTTGGAAGGCAGTGCGGACGCCCTGTGATCTGTGCCCACACACGTGAGACATGCATACACACCCACTGACAAGAACACGGAGATACGTTTGGAAGCTAGTGTGGATGCCCTGTAATGTGTGTGTACACACGTGACACGTGCATGCACACCCACAGACAGGAACGCAGAGACACATTTGGAAGCCAGTGTGGATGCCCTGTGATCTGTGCGTACACATGTGACACGTGCGTGCACACCCACAGACAGGAACACAGGCACATTTGGAAGCCAGTGTGGACGCCTGTGATCTATGCATACACGTGACACATGTGTACACACCCACAGACAGGAACACAGAGACACATTTGGAAGCCAGTGTGGACACCCTGTGATCTGTGCGTACACATGTGACACGTGCGTGCACACCCACAGACAGGCACACGGAGACACTTTTGGAAGCCAGTGTGGACGCCCTGTGATCTGTGTGTACACGTGACACGTGCATACACACCCACAGACAGGAACACAGAGACGCATTTGGAAGCCAGTGTGGACATCCTGTGGTCTGTGCACACCCACATACAGGAACACACAGAGGCGTTTGGAAGCCAGTATGGGCAGACAGGCCCTATCCCAAAGCGGCCAGCAGGCGTCTCCCAAGAATGGTTCTTGGACACACCTCTGTGAAAGGAAAATACAACTCGGCACCGCAATTGACTCAGCCAAAGGAAAAAAACCTAAGCTGAAAGCTGAGTCCTGCCCGAAGGAGCCTTTCCTTTGGCGCCTGAGCCGAGGGCTTCAGGGTGAGGGTTGCGCATCGCAGCGAGGCCGGCTGTCTTCCCGTAGCTTCCCTAAGGCGACGGCTCCCGCTGCTCCTTTCCGTCGGCCACGCGGGTCACACCGCCTTCCCCTCCCGCCCACCCTGAGGCGCTGAAGCCCTCGACGCCATCCTCGGGAGAGGCGCGGCCCGTTTCTGATTCTCGTTTCCTTCCTCCAGGAGCGTCCTTCACCGTAGCCAAATCAGCCTCTCAATTGCTGGAGTCTGGCCAAGGGCACTTCTCGGCTTACGCCGCCATACAGTGGCGCACCCCGAAACCGACAGCTCGGCTGACCTTGCGCACCCGCACTCTCCAAGGCAGGACTCGGTCCGGGGAGCTCGTTTTGCCAAGGCGAGGGGCGCGGGGCAGCCCAGGCGGCGGGATGGACACCCGGAGAGCGCGTAGTCTCCGGCGGGACGAGGCTTCCAGGACCCGGAAGAGGTCCAGGACTCTCCGCCGGCGCCCGGCGGTCGGCGGAGGGCCGCGAGGCAGGAGGGAGTGGAGATTGCTGCCCCAGCTCGGGCAGCGCGGAGCCCACCCAACGCCCTCCTCGGCCCTCGGCTCTTCTAGGGCCGTCCCGCCCCTGCACCAGGGTCTAGTGCCTTTCCGGTTAGCCTCGGAGACCCTGGCCGAGCAGTGTCCGTTCGCCTGGCTGGGGGGCCTCAGGACATTATTTCTGGGTGACAGCCCGCAGGGCCTTCCGCCCCTCGCGACCTCTCGGGAGTCCCTTCCCCGACGCCCGCGGGGCTGCAGGGGCCGCAGGTTCGGTCTCGGGGCCTCCTTTCCGCAGTCCGCCCAGCTCCAGGCTAGTGTGCTTTAATTACGTCAATAACATGACTCCGGCGATCCTGTGCGGCTTGGGAATGCGGCCGTGGGCGGCGGAGTCCAGGCGGAGTCGGCTCTCCTCCTCCTCACCTCTCGCCGGGTTCAAAGCTCGCGCCTCAGGCGACGGCGGCCAACGGGTTCGCCGCTGAAGGCCCCGCCGACGCCCCGCCCCCCACGCCTCGACGCCCCGCCCCTGGCGTGCCCACCCGCGCCCCGCAGCCCCGCCCCCAGCGCCCACCCTACGTTTCGCGGTTCAGTGGTCCGGCGCTCACCAAGGCCGGGTGCCCAGCGTCAACCCCGAGGTCTCCATGCCTCGCCTCCCGTCGCCAGGGGGCGGGGATAGCGCGCTGGGCGTCTGGGCGGGGCCTTGGCTGCGTCGGCTGCGTAGCGAGCCCGCCGAGCGGAGCGTGCTGCAGCCGTTGGCCGTTAGCGTGGCTTGGGCGGTTGTCTTGGAGAAGCAAGATGGCGGCGACGGCGGCCGCAGTGGTGGCCGAGGAGGACACGGAGCTGCGGGACCTGCTGGTGCAGACGCTGGAGAACAGCGGGGTCCTGAACCGCATCAAGGTGAGGCCGGAGGCTGGGGCCGGGTCTGGCGGATCTGCAGGGCCTGTGTGGACAGCGGTCGTCACAACGGTCGCGGCAAGGAGGCCGCCTCCCTGGCGAGGGACCGGGGACGGGGGGCATTGGGGGCGCGCCCCGGCAGGGCCTCCGTCCTGCCAGCCCCACAGAGGAGTTCGGCTCGTTCGTTCGTTCGTGTGGTCCCGGAGGGCACCGCGGACTGGGGGCGCCTGGTCCGTCCCCTGCTGCGTTCCGTGGGGGCGGGACCTGGGGCCTGGGGGCCACACGGTCGGCCCGCAACTCGGCCCTGGAGCGCGGCCCCAGCGTCTCTTCCTCAGACTCGGGCATGATCCGCGGCGGGAAAGCAGCGCGTCCAGCCGAAGCCTGGGGGTCACAGAGCTTGTGTGACTGAGAACGTTTCGGAAGGCGTTTCTGGCCTTTGCACCTGCCCGCCCGGCTCGTTGGCTTGCTTGTGTTTGTTGCTGGCTAAATGTGAGCTTGTTGTGAAAATTGTCTTGAAATGGTAATTTCTTGTTTCTTAACTTTTTTTTTTAAGGCTGAACTCCGAGCAGCTGTGTTTTTAGCTCTAGAGGAGCAAGAAAAAGTAGAGGTATGAAGTTTCCAGATTTTAACATGGCTGTATTCGTTAATACTTAATTTCTCGTTCATTAAAAACCGTCTTAAAAATAGTTTATAGTAATGTATAGCTAGGGATAATTTTGAACTGTTAAGGATTATATTACTATTGAGAGAGAGCCAAAAGTATTCTTTTTTCGTATAGTTTTTGAATTTGGGGGTAATCTTAAAGTTAAGGTACCGCAGTAACTCTGATACCAATGCTAAATCTGAAACAAAAGTTCATAGGAGTTTCTTGAAGAAATGGTTCCATTGTCAATGTGTTAAGTGCAGGTTCACTCAGATCTTTTAATAAGCTGATATGTTATTAATTCCTATGAAAACGGGGTATGTAGTATGCAACTTTTCCCAAAATTATCTGACCACTCAATTATTTTGACAATGAAAAAGACAGTGATTATCTTAAAAGTGCAACCACTTCTCTATGTTTACGTGGGTAATTTAACTTTTTCTGAGTCCCACCAACCATCCTGAGTAAATATTCTGGAATTTGTCAACAAGAATAGAACCATCATCAAAGTCTTTTTTTTTTTTTTTTTTTGAGACGGAGTCTGGCTCTGTCGCCCAGGCTGGAGTGCAGTGGCCGGATCTCAGCTCACTGCAAGCTCCGCCTCCTGGGTTCACACCATTCTCCGGCCTCAGCCTCCCGAGTAGCTGGGACTACAGGCGCTGCCACCTCGCCCGGCTATTTTTTGTATTTCTTAGTAGAGACGGGGTTTCACCGTGTTAGCCAGGATGGTCTCGATCTCCTGACCTCGTGATCCGCCCATCTCGGCCTCCCAAAGTGCTGGGATTACAGGCTTGAGCCACCGCGCCCGGCCTCATCAAAGTCTTAAACTCTTGCTTTATAACATATCAGTCTCCTGCCCTCTCACTTCGTTAGACCTGTATGCCTAATCTCTAATTTCATCAAAATCTTCAGTTATTTGCCCTTTCCATGTCTGTGCAGGCGTCAGTCTTCTCTTGGTGGCGTTTTGTTCTGGACCCTATGGGTCTGGACCCCTAATTACCTTGCCTTACAGTCATACGGGGTCTGGAAGACATCTCAATGATCATTTAACCCAGCAAACTAACTCTCTTCCCATTTTACACATATGTGCTCCTGGAGAAGAGTCAGTCAACCATGTGGATTGCTGATGTTGCAAATTGGCAGGTACCAACCTGGTTAGGTCCTGAGCAGGCCCAGCAGCTCTCTTCTTCACCCTACCTGTGCAGTAGCCTTCTGTGTCACCCCTGCTTCCTTCTCTCTGAACACTTGGTCTTGTCGCTTCCTCCACAGGGAAGGTAGAAGCCATTAGATCCTAACTTTATGCTCTCCTCTCCTATCCCTCAATCTATTGCTCACCTGTGAAAATGTTTACCCGTGTCTATATTTATCTGTACCTCTTTCCTTACTGCTTTAGAAGAGGCTCTGTCCTGTCTAAGAATAATCATTCTGTCTTCTGTATACTTTCAAGTCTTTAATTATTTACTGTGTCTTTGACCCCATCCTTTTCTGGTGGCTTTTCTTTTGAGCATGAAAACATGTTTAAATAACTATTAGGAGTAAACTGTTTTCCTTTACTTACATTCTGCTTTTAATACCACTGTGGTTTTTTTCCTTCACAGCCTGGTTTGGTTTGCTTTGCTTTGGTTTTTTTGATACAAGGTCTTACTCCTTTGCCTAGGCGGGAGTGCAGTGGTGCAGTCATAGCTCACTGCAGCCTCAGCTCCCTGGGCTTGATTTTTCCACCTCAGCCTCTGGAGTAGCTGGGACTACCGGCGTGCACAACCGCATTTTAAAAGAATGTTCATGCTTATTCCATTTATTATATCCTGGGCTGCCCTTAGTCCCTTAAAATCTTTTTTTTTTTTTTTTTTTTTTGAGACGGAGTCTCACTCAGTCTCCCAGGCTGGAGTGCAGTGGCGCAATCTTGGCTCACTGGAACTTCTGCCCCCTGGGTGGGGTTCAAGCGATTCTCCTGCCTCAGCCTCCCGAGTAGCTGGGATTACAGGCATTTGCTATCGTGTCTGGCTAATTTTTTTTGGTATTTTTAGTAGAGATGGGGTTTCACCATCTTGGCCAGGCTGGTCTTGAACTCCTGACCTCGTGATCCACCCACCTCAGCCTCCCAAAGTGCTGGGATTACAGGCGTGAGCCACCGCGCCTGGCCAATCCCTTAAAATCTTAAATCTACCACTACCACCCTAAGTAATTTCTTTTGTTGCAGTCAAGAGGAGTCTCCTAATTGTGAGCATATTTTAGTTCCTACCTATCCTAGTTGATGATTGTGGCATTTGACATTCTTTTTTTTTTTTTTCTTTTTTTGAGACAAAGTCTCACCCTGTCACCCAGACTGGAGTGCAGTGGCACGATCATGGCTCACTGAAACCTCAGCCTCCTGCCTCAGCTTTCCAAGTCACTGGAACTACAAGCATGCACCATCACTCCCAGCTAGTTTTTTTTTTTTTTTTTTTTTAAGATGGAGTCTGGCTCTGTGGCCCAGGCTGGAGTGCAGTGGCCGGACCTCAGCTCACTGCAAGCTCCGCCTCCCGGGTTTACGCCATTCTCCTGCCTCAGCCTCCCGAGTAGCTGGGACTACAGGCACCCGCCACCTCGCCCAGCTAGTTTTTTTGTATTTTTTAGTAGAGACGGGGTTTCACCGTGTTAGCCAGGATAGTCTCGATCTCCTGACCTCGTGATCCGCCCGTCTCGGCCTCCCAAAGTGCTGGGATTACAGGCTTGAGCCACCATGCCCGGCCCCAGCTAGTTTTTTTAAAAAATTTTTTTCGTATAGATGGGGTCTCTCCTTTTACCCAGGCTGGTCTTGAACTCCTGGTTCAAGCATTCCTCCCACCTCAAACTCTGAAAGTGCTGGGATTATAGGTGTAAGCCACCACGCTAGGCCTGTAATTGACATTCTTGATTCCTCCTTCTTGAAAACGTCCTTGACCTTTGAGACCTTTTTCTGTTCTGTTTTTCTTTTTTTGACCACTCCTTGGTTTGTTTAGCATGATCTTTTTCCTGTACACCTGACTGAGACTTATCCACAGTTGTCATTCTGTACTCTCTCACAGACTGACCTTATTCATCCAGTAACTCCAGCCATGTAACTTTCATGCATATTTCTCTCCTGAGCTTCAGACCTGTATGTTAAACTGCCCACTATATTATGCCCTTAATGGGACCATCATTTATCTGGCAAGAAATCTAAGTGTTTCTTAAGCCTTGCTCTTCTTACTTCCTGCTCAGTCATCACCTGGCTCTGTGTCTGTCAGGTGTGTATCTGAAGTGTCCCCAAGGGAGTGCTCTGCTGCCTCCTTTGTGCTTGTTTTTTCTTTTCCAGATTGCTTTATCCCCTTCCTACGTGCCAGCCTCCCTTTCTGTGGTGTCCCTCACCATCTCCTTGAAGTCATTTTTCCACATTGCTCCTAGACTGGCTGTTTATAGTACACATCTGATCTTGTCCCTCCATTCTCTTTAAATATTTCAGTTGACTTAATATCTTAGAATTCCCTAAACCAGCCTACCAACTACCTTTATGATCTCTCCTCTCCTTGTCTTTTATTTTAACAACTTTATTGAGGTATAATTGACCTACAATAAAGTTAAAGTATTTAATATGTACAGTTTGATTTTTTTAATAGTTAATTTATGCAGCTGTGAAATGATCACCACAATCAAGGTACTGCACATATCCATGACCTTCAAAAGTTTTCCTTGTGCCCCTTTTGTAACCCTCTCCTCCACCTCAAACCTTTTTAAGAATTATATAAATGGAATCAGGTAGTATGTGCTCTTTGTTTTGGTCTGGTTTCTTCAACATAATGCATTTGAAATTCATTCATATTGTAGTATGTATTAATAAATCATTTCATTAATACATTGTATAGATACGACAGTTTAGCGATTACCTGTTGACAGACATTTAGGCTGTTTCCAGTTTTTGAGTATTACAAGTAAGGCTTCTGTGAACAGTCATGTACAAGTCTTTGCTTGGATCTGTGATTTCTCTTGAGAAAATAAGTAGGGGTGAAGTGACTAGGTCACATGCTAGGAATATTTGTGACTTTTAAGAAACACAACCAAATTGCTGTCCAAACTCATTATGCCATTTTGTATTCCCATCAGCAGTGTATGAGGCTGCCACTGTAGCAGCAATTAATGTGGTCTTAAGGAAGCTTACCATGTGCCACCTATTGTAGCCTGTTCTCAGCAACACTCAGAGGCTTGATGGTCTAGAAGTATTTTTTCCATACTTATTCAAATGTATAATTACAAAAATACGTTGGCCTATGGGCCACATAAGATCATCTCACATTTCATGGATAAACTGGGAATTACAAGTTATAATTAAATTCCTGTTCATAATAAGTATGCTATAAATGGTAGATACCTGAGATGACAAAATATCAAACTTCATATATTTGAAATAATAAACAGTTGTTGACATTTAATTTTATTTCACACAGGTATTTGAAAATATTTTCAAAAGTTTATAAAATATTTAAAATTAAAAATAAATACAAGTCATATATGGTTTTGTTATATTAACTTTGAGAAATTACTAAATAGCACAAAGTAAGTCCTGTAGTAATTAACAGTTATAGAATGGATTTTGTAATACCATAATTTTATCGATGAAAACGTTAAACTTTATATTTTGTAGTTGTTTTTAGGGTAAACACAGGACACTTAACCTTTTTTTTTTTTTTTTAACAGAACAAAACTCCTTTAGTCAATGAGAGCCTGAAAAAGTTTTTAAATACCAAAGACGGTAAGATGTTCAGCTTGTTCTTGTTTATCTATCTCTGAATTTTTGAATCTTGATACCATTTGGGAGAAATCAGGAATTTCAGGGAGTTTTTTTAAGTCTGCAATTCTTATAGGTCTTCATTTTAAAATAATATTTCATTGTACAACAATTGTGTTGCTATTACATATTTTCATACTTGGGATGTTGCTTAAAGCCAGTTTTACTACAAAAAGCCAATATTAACTATTAAAAAGCGAAACACTGAAATCTATGAGATGACTATCTTACAGTTAGTTACAGACTGATGATCCCAGTCAAAAAATTAGGAGATTGAGATTTTCATTACTTAATCGTGTTATTCAAAGAAGAAATTTGTAACTTAAAAAATTTAGAAACCTTTCTTCCTTAATTTAGTGTATCTATTTCATAATGTTAATTTAAAAAATTCGGTTTTTAAAGGTTTGCTTACTTACCTTTTTCTTGATCTTTATAGGTCGTTTAGTGGCTAGTCTTGTTGCAGAATTTCTTCAGTTTTTTAACCTTGACTTTACTTTGGCTGTTTTTCAACCTGAAACTAGCACAGTAAGAATAAGATTTTTACATCTATCCTTTGAAACCTTCTTTGATACAAATGAGTTAATATTAAGCTGAAAGTTAATAGAATTTGACAACTGATAGTTTTTTACATTTAGATTATTTTTGGTAGTTGATTATCTGTTTTTCTTAAAAGCCATATGAGCTTTCAGATAGCTGGCACAAGTGTTGCTGCTTTGTGTTACTTGAAAGCTTGCTAATAAAAGTGTTACTGTAGGGTTAATTTTGATACGATGTTAGATTGCACCTGTTAATGAAAACTTTGAAAGTAGAGGCTCTGTAAAAGAAATAGGCATAATTTTTTAAAATAGACATTTCATTCATTAGTAAGACGGTCTCTGAGTTTAAAGATGTTTTTAAACTCTGAAAATATTTTCTTTACTCTTAAAATAACTTATGCTATTTTTTTGTGCACTTGCATCTTTTCTAGCTGCAAGGTCTCGAAGGTCGAGAGAATTTAGCTCGAGATTTAGGTATAATTGAAGCAGAAGGTACTGTGGGTGGACCCTTATTATTAGAAGTGATCAGGCGCTGTCAACAGAAAGAAAAAGGGCCAACCACTGGGGAAGTAAGTAGAATTCTGTGTTATCTTTTTCTATTTTAATTATTGGCTCCTTAGTTTAGCGATGCAGATTAGTGCATATATAGTAAATTAAGGTTTTCATACTGGAAGATATTCCTTAAAAACGAAATGCATTCAGATTGTATCAATGCAAATTTTAATGAAAATTAGGAATGTGCTGACTCTTGATTCTGTGGCACATCTGTTCTGGTTTTTGATCCTCAGGAGTGTTGGGTCATGAGCTAAACTGTCCGGAACAAATCCCAACTCCTCGTTGCCTCGCTTGATCCTCCATTCATTTCATACTGTGTATGAAGTGGGCTCTACCAGGCCCTACCTCAGTGTTCTGAGACTTCTCTGCATAAGCCAACAGAAGCACTCAACTTGGTGTTATTTTTATTAAAACATCTTAGTTAAATATAAAAGGGCTGATTTATAGGATAGTTAATTTTTGGACTTAAAGGCCTCTTTAAGCTTAAAACTAAGCTGTTGATTTTGCTTTAAACTGTTTGGAAACAGTTCAAACTTATACTTTTTTGATTAGTAGTACTTTTCATACTCAACCTTTTTTTTTAGAAATTGTGCTAATGAGATTAATGATCTAATTTTTATTTTCATACATTAATTTTACATAAAGATACTCTGTTTTATAGATATAGGTAACATCTGTAACTGTTACAGATATTTGATTAGATGTGATCTTTTAGTCCAATTTATAGGTAAGAATGTGGAGGGCTATATAGGTTTCCTACTTATTTTCTTTGGTGAATCTCAGAGGATACTTTCGATTAGAATTTTTGAAAATTGATAAAGCTTGCCTGAGTACTAATATATATAAGGCATGGTAAATAGACTTCGTGGGTACCATAAGATAAAATATAAGAAACTTCTATGTCTCTGAAGAGCACAAAGCTATTTAACATAAAATGTGCTCAAATAAGGAAGTTAACATTTAAATAACAGTTTAAGATTATGGAGGAATTGTCATTTAACACATTATTTGCAAACATATTATGAATAGTTTAGGGGAGGAAGCAATTGTCACATGCCAAAATTTTATTGAAGTCAATTTTAAAGTGAGAGTAGGATGTCAGTTGTGGGGCGAGGATTGGGAAGGGTGTTCCGAGAAGTTGGAACAGTGCCAGCCAAGTGTGGGAGCAGGAGAGCATAGCCAGATCCCGGGCTGGCTGGGAGTGAGGCGGCTCGCCCAGAGCACAAGTTGTCACTTCAGCTTGTGCATATAATTTCATTCCTTCATTTATCAATATTCAGCAAGCTTTTATTGTGTGCTTATTTGATAGATACTGTGCTGGGACTAGGCAATCAAAAACAAACTAAAGAACCCAGTCTCCTGGGGCCAGCAATCTGTAGGTCTTGATGACCTCTGTTGGCTCTCCCCACTTGGCTTCTGTGCCCCTGAAGAACTCTCTTGTCTTTCTAACTGGCCTTTCATTTTCTTTTCTGTTTAGTAGTTGTGCTTTGGCTCACCTCATTGCAGTGGTGTTTATGCACATTTTTGTGTCTAGATTGATCTTTCTTCCTTAACATACCACTAGCATGGACTCTGGAACCAGGTTACTTGGGTGAAACCCCAGCTCTGCTACATTCTAGCTGTGTGAGCCTGCAGTCACTCAGCCTCCGTGTGCCCAGGTTCCTTATCTGCAACACGGAGATCACAGAAGTATCGTGCCTACAGGTCTGGAGGGGGTCTGAGGAAGCAAGATGTGTGAAGCTTTGAGCACAGTGCTTGGCACGGAGGACTCTGTGTGTCATTATAGTAGGCATCAGTGGATTCAATTAACTGCGAATTGAAAATATTCGGATTGGCTGAGCGTGGTGGCTCATGCCTGTAATCCCAGCACTTTGGGAGGCCAAGGCGGGCGAATTATGACGTCAAGAGATGGAGACCATCCTGGCCAACATGGTGAGACCCCGTCTCTACTAAAAATAGAAAAATTAGCTGGGCACGATGTTGTGCGCCTGTAGTCCCAGCTACTTGGGAGGCTGAGGCAGAATTGCTTGAACCCAGGAGGTGGAGGTTGCAGTGAGCCGAGGTCGTGCCACTGCACTCCAGCCTGGCGACAGAGCGAGACTCCATCTCAAAGAAAAATGTTTGGATACAATACAACAAAAGAATGCAAATCTAGTATAAAACTATTTTTATAGCATTTACATTGTATTAGATATAAGTTATTTAGACATGATTTGAAGTACATAAGTTATATGCAAATATGTCATTTCACATAAGGGACTTGAGCATCCTTGGATTTTGGTGTCCACAGTGGAGTCCTACAACCAATCCCCTGTGGATACTGAGGGATGACTGTATTAGTATTACTGTTTCTTGTTATTGTATGGATGACTGTTTAAGTTCAGTGTAGTCTGCCTAAGTCCAGCTCAGTCCTTTATCCTAGCTCCAAACTAGAATTTCCAGCTCTTCACAAAACATACCTCCCTGGATAACCCAATAGTACATTCGAATCCTGTGTGGAAAAACTGACTTTCTTCTCTTTACCTCTAAAAAAGTAAAAACATAAAGACAAAAGCAAATCCCACCTTACTCCCTGCAAATAACCCTCTTCCAGTTCTTCCTGCTCACTTCTCTGTTTTCATTGATTCTATTCCTGTGACTCCTTGGTTTCATCCCAAGGAGCCGACTTTCACATGTGCTCTAGATTCAGTTATTCTGTCAGGAAGGATTCACTCTCCACCTTGCACCCAGTAGCTTTGGTAACAGGCTGTGGAAGAAAGAGTAATTGCTGGAGGGCTTTCTCTTCTCTGCTGGATAAGATGTGTACCTGAAAATGACACCCAGTAGCATTCCTGTGTAGTGGGTGTGATGTGAAAATGGACACAGAATCGCTGGTCTTCAGTACTCCATTCTGACTCGTGGATTTGAGGCCTCCCCTGAAGTTTGCCTTGACTTTTTTGTAGCTGTGATTCTGTCAAATAGACCCAGGATAGGAATTCTGTATCCTCAAAAGGTAATTGTTTTACTCCCCCAAGTTGCTGAACCACTAAGTTGGGCATCTCATCTCCATTTTTTGCTAGTTTTCCCTTCCTAATATCTGGGTATTTAATTTTAATAGTTTGTGTGTATGTATATAAACAAATAGATAAAATATTTAAAATAGAGACCTCAAAGATGTATGTTTTGGCTCTTCATTATTTATTAGTGTTTTCTATTACTTTGGAAGAAAACCTGTCATTTATAATGAAATAAAAAATTAGAGCTTTTATTAGCTTTTGAGTTTGGCTATAGAAAACTAGCTATAGGTTAAGTTCACTGAACTAAATTACTGATTTTTTACCACAGCTGCATTTTAACCACCTCAAGAATTAGGTTGCTGTGCCCCACCCGCTTTAACGTGACTTTGGTTTGATTTTATTGGATGCTCCCCAGCTGTAGGTAATTAAAGCCCTTTCTTGTTTTCTGAGCCCCTCGGATCATTTTCATCTCTTTCAGCACCTCTACCATGTAGGTCCTTATGTCTGTCCAGGATCATTTCTTCCTAAAGGTTCTCATGCTTTCAGTCTGTCATTCACTGTTGCAGAATTATTTTTAAACTTCAGCCCTTCCTCTGTTCCTTTCTTCTGTACGATTGTAGTGGCTGTGCGCTGCCGACTCAGGAGTCCCAGATTCTTCAGCCCTTATGAAATGTTCTGTGTGATGTGGCCTTAACCTTTCTTTCTAGCCTTATGCCTTTTTTTTTCTCTCTTTTGAGACGGAGTCTCGCTCTGTTGCCCAGGCTGGAGTGCAGCGGCGTGATCTTGGCTCACTGCCAGCTCCACCTCCCAGGTTCATGACATTCTCCTGCCTCAGCCTCCTGAGTAGCTGGAACTATAGGCGGCCACCATCAAACCTGGCTAATTTTTTTTTTTATGTATTTTTAGTAGAGACGGGGTTTCACTGTGTTAGCCAGGATGGTCTCAATCTCCTGACCATGTGATCTGCCCGCCTCGGCTTCCCAAAGTGCTGGGATTACAGGCGTGAGCCACCATGCCCAGCCGGCATAGTGATTTTTAACATACTGTTCACAGTCAGTGGAAGCCTTTGAAAATTCGAACAGGAATACCCATTTGGAAGATTTGTAGAGGTTGGATTGGTAAAATATGGAGAAGTTAGCAGACTAGGAGGTGGTGAAACACGTAAGAAGGCAAATCTAGACAAGAATGGTAGCAGTAAGAATAGAAATAAGTGGACATATAGGCTGGGCATGGTGGCTCACACCTGTAATTCCAGTACTTTGGGAGGCTGACGCAGGCGAATCACTTGAGGTCGGGAGTTTGAGACCAGCCTGGCCAACATGGTGAAACCCTGTCTCTATTAAAAATATAAAAATTAATGTCAGGCACGGTGGCTCATGCCTGTAATCCCAGCGCTTTGGGAGGACAAGACGGGTGGATCACCTGAGGTCAGGAGTTCGAGACCAGCCTGGCCAACGTGGTGGAACTCCATCTCTACTAATATCCAAAAAAAATTGGCCAGGTGTGATGGCTCACACCTGTAATCCCACTTTGGGAGACTGAGGCGGGCAGATCATTTGAGATCAGCCTGGCCAACATAGTGAAACCCTGTCTCTACTAAAAATACAGAAATTAGCTGGGCACGGTGGCATGCACCTGTAGTCCCAGCTCCTCGGGAGGGCGAGGCAGGAGAATTGTGTGAACCTGGGAGGTAGAGGTTGTGGTGAGCCGAGATCACGCCCCTGCACTCCACAGAGCAAGACTGTCTCAAAATCAATCAATCAATCAATCAATCAATCAATCAAGAAATTAGCTGGGCATGGTACTCGGGAGGCTGAGGCAAGAGAATCGCTTGAACCTGGCAGTCGGAGGTTGCAGTGAGCCAAGATCTCGCCATTGCACTCTAACCTGGGCAACAAGAATGAAACTCCGTCTCAAAAAAAAAAAAAAAAAAGTCGGATGTGGTGGTGCATTCCTGTAATCCCAGCTACTTGAGAGGCTGAGGTGGGAGGACCACTTGAATCTGGGAGGCGGAGATTGCAGTGAGCCGAGATCCACCACTGCATTCCAGCCTGGGTGACTGAGACCCTGTTTCAAAAAAAAAAGATTAAGAAAGAAAGAAAAAGAAATGAATAGATTAAGATGACCTTTTAAGAATCAACAAGACTTGGTAAACTAATATTTTGGCATGGGGCAGGGTCATAGAAGGCAATATGAGAAAAGAAAAGCTCTCAAAGGCCAGTTTAAGGATTTTAGCCTAGAAGAAGATAGTATCACCACCAGAAATAGTGGGACTGAAGAGGGAGAACTGAAGTTATGAAGAGCAGCACATTTTCCTATTTAAAAAGTTACTGTCAGTCATAAAAGGATTTTTGTAACAAACAGCCAATAGTTAATATGTACACAGTGTCATAGAGCTTGTGCTGGTAGTGGATGAATTGTAGGAAGTGATTTTCATTTAAGAAACATTTTAAAAACCTCCTCCTTTGCGTTAACCACAGTGCTCAGAACCCTGTGGTGACAGGGCACTGGGCAGCAGACACAGATGACTCCTGTGGAAGACGGGCTAGAACAGGTGTGGAAGTAGAAAAGTGGAAGAGTGTACTACTATTTGGAGGGGTAAAGTATTTTTAATGAAAATTGTTATTTAGTATTTTTTTTTGAGATAAAATGAAGTAGGGAAACAAATTCAAGGAGGGCAAAAAGTAGTTCTTGGAGAATTACAGGATATTATTTGTCTGGAGAATAGGGAGAAGGGAAGTGAGGAAGTAAATGCTGGAATGGTAGACCTGGGACAGATTTCAGTGGAGACAGTATCCTGTTCAAAGTGAATGAATGAAATATTTTGCAGGTAATTAGAATCTAGGGATGTGTAGAAGGTTTTTGAGGGGGTAAAATTAGAGGAAAATCTAAAAAGAATGGTTACTTTAATAAAGAAGAAATAAAATACCAACATTGTATAGTATTTCTAAATGCTAAAATTCTATTGGAGTATAGTTGGTATATTCGTGTTTTATTTTTAAATGTATTCTAATTTTAAACTAAAATATTTTAGGGTGCACTAGATCTATCTGATGTACATCCTCCACCAAAGTCACCAGAGGGAAAAACAAGTGCACAGACAACACCAAGTAAGGTGAGTGAGCTGCAGAAGCCAGAAGTCATGTCTGGACTCAACTCCAGAGGGCTCTGCCCTTCTCTCTCTAGTCTTTCTTGTTACAAGTTGTATTGTTTTATAACACATGAGCTCTTTAGTTTCTTGAAGATGCTTTTTTCCCATTAAGTATACATTAAAAAAATTTTTTTTTTGGCTTTGTTGTTGGTGGTTTGACATTTGTATCATAGAAAGGAATGTGCTGGTAAGTAACAGAATCAGAATATTTGGATTTATTTGGTACTTTGGACATTTTTCTCCTATTAACAAGGGGATTTACTTACTTTTCATTTATAAATTCCTAGCTTGAGAATATTAAGCTAGGAATATGTATTACAGGATATAATATTGAATGAATATTTTAGACTTCTAGATGGGTGATGAGATTCAGAATTGTAAATCATGATGGTTTTTAATATACATGGGCTGTTTTGATAGAATTTCTAAGAAAATGTATGTACTTTGGTTACATTTATGTGTGTATGCATGTGTGCATCTGTTTGTGTGTTTATGAGTTGTTAAAAGTAAGACTTGATTTCAGAGGTTAAGCATAAAGAAAAAAAATGAGCTGTACACTTTGAATTTAAGATCCAGGATATGTAGGAATGGATAGAAAGATGATTGTCAGGAAATTTGTTTTCTCAAGAGTATAGCTTGAATTGGTAGTCCCAGGCGGTCTTATCAAAGGATAGGTTTGGGTCTGTCTTAGTCTGTTCAGGCTGCCAAGTACCATAGATTGGGCAGCTTACAAACAACACATTTTTTCTCACAGTTCTGGAGGCTGGAAGTCCAAGATCACGGCATCACTGTGGTTAGGTCTGGTGAGGTCCCTCTTCTAGGTTGCAGAGAGCTGCCTTCTCGTTGTGTCCTCATGTGGTGGAAAGAGGGTGAGAGAGCTCTCTGGGGTCAAGGCCCTAATCCCATTCACAAAGGCTTCACCCTCATGATCTGCTCACCCCTCAAAGGCTCCACCTTCTGATACCATCACATCGAGGGTTAGGATTTCAACATAGGAGCTAGCAGTTTGTGGACTACACAAACCTGCAGTCCATGACAGGTCAGGTTTGTATTCTTTGACTTTCCCTTTGATTTTCATCCCATAAGAACAGAGTGATGCTGTGGAATCCATTCCAAAAGATGAGGCCCCCATGTGGGTTTATGGTGGTGGATCAACTCTCAGATATAGTTGCATCTTTTTAAATAGATGAAATTCCAGAACGTAGTGATTATACTACAAGATTCCTTTCTTTTTTAAATGTCTAGGCACAGAACATTGCTGAACGATTGCTGTTATTTTTTGCTTGTTCTTTGATGTTGTTGCTCCTTTTATTTAAGTTTGGAAAACTAAAGGAATTTTATACTTTATTTCTAACCAAGGGAACAACTATTGTATTGTTTATAGTTGCTCCTTCTGAGATTTCTAGTTTGTGTAGGGAAGGCATTTTTTTAAATTTTTTTTTTCCTAAATGCTCATAGGAAGCTATAACCCCAAAGACAGAATAAGGTCATGAGTAAGTTTTTAAAATTTCTTTAAATTAATTGCAAATAAAACAGCCTATGTAAGTAAGCTTTACTTTTCATGAAAATATCTGGCTTTAGAAAAATTAAAATTAATGAATATTCCAAAATACTTATCAGTACCTATAGCATTTGACTATTTGGAAGCTCTTTTTAGCAAATTATTACTGTGTTTAAAGCAAATTAGCAATCCTAACCTTCTACATATAGGGTATGTCTTCTGGGTAAAATATTAAAGTCTGTTTTACGTACTCTTATTCTCTCTACATACATTTTAAGATCTAAGAATTAAAATGAGAATCTCAGTGTTTTAGGTCAGTCAGGAAATGATGCTGTGAGTTTTTCCAGAGAAGCGGGGACTGTCCTGAGGCTGCTTTAGAGAACAGCGTTTGTCCTAACAGCTGTCTCTGCTTCTCCTGCTGCCATTCCGTTATTCTAGTTGAGTCCCCATTTCTCAGTTGGCCTCATAAACCCTCTTCAGAAATACCCTAGATAGTCCTTGTGTAGGGTTGCATCTGTTCAAAGATAAACCCTTATTTTGACACGTAAAATGCAATTTCTGTAGTACTAAAGGACCTGGATTTGGGATCCAGTACTTTCCCTACCCTCTTCTTGCTAGCTACCTCCTCCTGGCACCTAATCAGCCTTGAGGGCCCATGGGGAATGCTAGAAACTCTCCAAGAGTAGCGTCCACCCAACCTTTAGGAACCAGCTTTGTGTGCTCCTGAGAAAGATCTGATGAGGTCAGGACAAGTCTTCAAGGAAGTTTCCTAGGAACTCAAGTGAGGCTTATTTAGTATGCTGCTAAAATGTAGCATGAAAGAGGTGATTCTCCACCCAGTAGAAGCTGAGCGGGTGGAGGCTACAGTATCTGTGTTTGACCTAGTAACTATTGGAAACAGTAAACATGAGGTAGATCACTTTAGGAATAGAGTTAAGAAAGGACCAAAAAAGCAGGCCTCACAGAACATATTGACTAGATGTTGCACTTCTGAGACATTTTTCAATAGGCATCTTTGTTTGGTAATGAGTTAATTTATTTTTAAAGATTTCTATTTTGTGGTAAAATCTCATTTTATTCTCATGCTCAGATACCAAGGTATAAAGGACAAGGTAAGAAGAAGACAAGCGGGCAGAAGGCTGGTGACAAGGTAACACGCATGAGGGCAGAGGAGAAAAGCAGCCTGTGGGCATCAGGTCTCAACTCTGGGGCCTCCTGGAGTGCTGGGCTCCTGTCAGGTTGGGTTCTCAGTTTTCTTATGAAATGTCACTTGAGGCTGGGCACGGTGGCTAACGCCTGTAATCCCAGCACTTTGGGAGGCCAAGGCGGGCGGATCACTTAAGGTCAGGAGTTCGAGACCATCCTGGCCAACTTGGTGAAACCCCGCCTCTACTAAAATACAAAAATTAGCCGGTGGTGGTGGCACATGCCTGTAATCCCAGCTACTCGGAAGGCTGAGGCAGGAGAATCGCTTTAACCTAGGAAGCGAGGTTTAGTGAGCTGAAATCGTGCCATTGCACTCTAGCATGGGTGACGGAGTGAGACTCTGTCTAAAAACACAAAACAGTAAGGATGGCATGAAATAAAAAGTAAATTTCACTGTCAGCTTTTATCCAGGTGAAAATCATACTGTCGAATCTTAAAACCATGCTCTCAGTTTTACTTTGAAAATTCCTGTTTTGTTGGCAATTAAAAAAGAGTTGAAAATATGGATTTTTCTTTTGAATGGATGATTAAACACATATTTTTAACATTGATTTTTATCTGAGGAAAATAGAACATCAAACTATTTTTTGGATAAGTTCTCATTGATAAATTAAAAATTAAACTTATTTCCTCCAAGACATTTTTGTGTTCTGTCATTTTTCAGACAATTGCACTTTCGTGACCCTTTATTCAGGGCCCCTGCTCACAGTAGACTGCTGGGGGCCAGTGCTGCATACCACCAAGGCCTTGGCTGCTTTTTCCTCCTCCCCTAAAGATCGCAAAAATTGACTAATCTGGTAGATTAGCTGCTTATGAAATTTAAATATTAGAAGTTTTAGAAACATTATCAGTACAGTTTTTACATCTACTTAGGATAAGACAAAATGCTTAATTTTCAGTTCTGTGAGATTCATTAGTCCTATGTTGAACTTCGGTTATGTATAGATATTTTCACTAAGTTGAAAATCTTCAAAATTAAAGCTTTTTAAAAATTCCACCTGTTGTGTTAGCTGGCTTTAGTTCTAGTAGTTTCAAAGGTAAATTCCTACTATTGTATTCTCTTTGTTCACACTGTTCTTTATGCGTTATTAAACAAGAAGATGCTCTAAAATAATGATTAAGTTGTTTTTTTTTTTTAACATTTACATAGTGAAAGTTATTGTGTGTCAGTGCTTTGGGCAACACATGTAACAGTTCTCACTTAAGGAGTTTATAGTTTAATTGGAGAGATGAGACATAAGTAAGATATAAAACTTCTTAATAGATTTTAAAAATCAATTTCTTGGACTTTTCTAAAATTTAAAAGCATATTTTATAGTATTAAGCGTTTATAATCTTATTGCTGTTGTGGGTTTTAAACAACTTAAACATTTTCAAGAAGTTTATACATAGAGCCTAGGCGTATTAAGAGATGTGGTTTTCACTTTGTGTGATGTGATATAACTGTGATGGGCCAGACTTTTGCTTTTGCTGTATTTTGGGCAGAGTGTAGTATGTGCCCTGACTTGAGAGGGGACTGAAGAACCTAGATGGGCCCATATCCCAGGATTTAGTCTGTAATTTGGGTCTCTTCTATTTCATTGTTACGTTCCTGAAGGCCAGGATGCTTCCTCAATTACTTGGAAATCTTTTTCCCTGTACATTTCTGATCTGGTTTCTGAACTGCCTTGTGAGAAGTCTGTATTGTAGCCTGTGTAGCCCATTGCCAGCCTTACTTATATGGGTAAGCCCTTAGCTCTTTGTTCCCCTGCCTTTCTGCTTTGCCTTGTAGCATGCAGTAAGTTCCTAGCAGCCTTAACATTCTCAACATCTTAATTATCCAGATGCTATGTTGCATGTGGTTGAGGCTGTACACAGCAAGACTCCAGATGGAGCCATCCACATGGTAGGTGAGTGGCGCCTCCCAAGGTGTGCAAAGCCATTGTGGGAGCCCCGCCTGTCCTGCATTCGTGAACTGGGCATGCAATGCAGGAAGGCCAAGGGTACCGCTGCTCCCGGAACTCTGGAGCACTGATCAGGAGTGTCGCATGTGTCCAGTTGCTTTCGAATGCAGGAGGGGGCAAGTACTAGTGGTTCATTCAGAGACCCTGGGCACTTTCTTCAGGGAAGCTATATTCATATTATAAATAAACTTTAAAAAATCATTAATATGTACAGTTAGAATTGATTTGTAGGGTTTTTGAACTGATGTAACTTGGGCAAAACTGAAGTTCTTATTTTTGTTGTTGCTGAGAGACAATAAAGATAAAAATAAAGGTTACAGATAAAAGATTTGGCATATAAGGAGTATAAATATGAAATGGGAGGGCAATTTTTAAATGAATTAATAATTTTGAAATATATATTAACACTTGTTGACTTCCAAAGTATCATCTGTGATAATTTATCTCATTGTATACCATTTAGTTGTACCAAACATCCTAATTGTTTGAAAAAAAAAAAATAAGTATCAGAAAATTATAACAGACTTTTGATAGGCCCTACTAGCTTAGGTTTTTACCATTTGGAAATGTTGAGTAAGATTTATATTTTTTTATTTTTAATATTTAGAATTAGTTGCTCTTTATCATTATACTAAATGTAATATGGAAGATCATCCTTTCTTCTGACAAATAGTTTTCAGGTGTCTTTTTCTTTTTAGAGACAAGGTCTCACTCTGTTGCCTAGGCTGGAGTGCATTGGTGTGATCATGGCTCACCACAGTCTTGTCCTCCTGGGGTCAAGTGCCCACTTCAGCCTCTTGGGTAGCTAGGACAACAGGTGCATGCCAGCACACCTGGCTAATTTTTAAAAAAATGTTTTTATGTAGAGGCAGGGGTCTTGCTCTGGTTGCGCATTCTGATCCTCAACTGTGGGTCTCAAGTGATGCTCCTGCCTCAGCCTCCCAAAGTGCTGGGATTACAGGCATGAGCCACCATGCCTGGCCCAGTTTTCAGGTGTTTTAAAACTCATATGTATTGAGATGCTTTTTCACATCACATGTAGGTTTTGGGGCATATGTTTTTGTATCTTTGGCACTCAACCTCAGGATTTTCCAAACCAGATGTTATCATTCCCTATCACACTCCCACACCATCCTGAATGAATGGATTCTTGGATACATGAATGTTCCCACACTTAGCCCTTCCGTTTCTGCCTGGTCAGCTCTGTAATCCTAACCATTCGAGATTCTAGACTTGACATCTTGGCACCACTTGTTAACTGAACTCCATGAGCTGCTGGTTGGGTAGGGTGGGAGGGCTGAGCATGTAGAAAGTAGAAAAACTATTTATAGGGTCGTCTTTAAGTCTGACTCCTAAAGCTAGAAAATGGTTCTATTGTGATCTGTAGGAATTACAGATTGTTTATAGATGGAAAGGATAGAGTTTCTCTAGAAGCAGTTGAGTTTTTAGAAAGGTTTGTTTTGTGGTCCTGGAATTTTACAGTATTTACATTTCTAGGTGAGCAAATTAAACTTTCAAAATATATGTCTGTTAGAACTGTAGTAAAATTACTTCTCTAAATAATTCATTAGTAAGTCATGGATCAGAAACTGTCGTTGGCAGGGAGGGAGGTGGGGGACAGAGGCATGGGTGGGGAAGAGAATTAAATACAGGCAGTCCTCATATCTGCAGGTTTCACATGCTTTGTTTTCACACCTGCAGATTCAACCATGTGTAGATGGAAAATGGTTAATAATACAAATTTTATTTATTTATTTATTTATTTATATTTATTTTGTTTTTGAGATGGAGTCTCTCTCTGTTGCCCAGACTGGAGGGCAGTGGCATGATCTCGGCTGGCTGCCAGCTCTGTCTCCCGGGTTCACGCCATTCTCCTGCCTCAGCCTCCAGAGTAGCTGGGACTACAGGCACCCACCACCACGCCCGGCTAATTTTTTGTATTTTTAGTAGAGATGGGGTTTCATTGTGTTAGCCAGGATGGTCTCGATCTCCTGACCTCGTGATCCACCTGCCCTGGCCTCCCAAAGTGCTGGGATTACAGGTGTGAGGTCCCGCACCTGGCCAATAATAATACAAATTTTAAAATAATGGTATACAACTGTCTACATAACATTACATTTATTAGGTATTACAAGTAATCTAGAGATGATTTAAAGCATATGGGAGGATGTGTGTAGGCTATATGCAAATACTATAGCATTTTATATGAGGGACTTGAGCATCCTCAGACTTTGGTGTCTGCAGGGGTCCTGGGTACTGAGGGACAACTGTATTGCATTAATTTTTTGAATACTTTTGCAACACCATAGTGTTTATTTGACTGATGTTTCTCCTACATGAACAGTTTGGAAAAAATTCTTTTTTTTTTTTTCAGGTTCTTAAGACAGTCTGGTGATACGATTCAGTTTTTGACTACTGAAAAATTAAGGTTTTTCACTGTGAAACTTCTGTAGTGCTGCCTTTTTGTTAGTCCAGAAATGATTGGCTTCTTTATTATATGAGTGTACTGTTGGGTAATTTAAATATATACTAAAGCTTTCTTATGGCTGCACTGTAATTTCCCATAGAGCTTATTATTAGTCTTGAGCTCCAGCTAAGAGAACTTAATGACCATTGTAGTGCTGTGCAATAGGTCCTTCACTTTTATGAAAAGACAAAACTTGTTTTAGTTTTTTGTTATAAATAAGTTGATTTGTTTCCTAGGGCTGATGTAATATAAGTACCAATATTGGGTGGCTTAAAACAACACATGTATTGTGTCACAGTTCTAGAGGCTTAAAAATGTGAAATCAAGGTGCCAGGAGGGGCGTGGCTCCTGTTCTAGCTCTGGTGGCTGCTAGACTCACATGCTGTTTGGCTTGTAGATGGATTACTGCAGTCTTTGCCTCCACCTTCACATGGACTTCTCCCTGTGTTTCTCTGTGTCTCTTCCCCCTAACAAGGATACCAGTCATTGGGTTAGGACCTAGGCCCACCCTACTCCTGAATGGGCTCATCTTAACTAAATACATCTGCAGTGACACTTTCCAAATAAGGTCACAGTCTGAAGTACTGGGAGTTAGGGGTTTCAGCGTATTTCATTTGTGGGATACAGTTTGACCCATAACTTCTGTGCTTGTCCAGAGAATGAATTCTAAGGCATTGCCATGATTGTGTGTGTGTGTGTGTGTGTGTGTGTGTGTGTGTTTGAGATGAATTCTCTCTCTGTTGCCAGGCTGCAGTGCAGTGGTGCAATCGCGGCTCACTGCAACCTCCAACTTCCTGGTTCAAGCGATTCTCCTGCCTCAGCCTCCTGAGTAGCTGGGATTACAGCAGGTGCCACCACACCCAGCTAATTTTTGTATTTTTAGTAGAGACGGGGTTTCACTGTGTTGGCCAGGATGGTTTCGGATTTCCTGACCTTGTGATCTGCCTACCTCAGCCTCCTAAAGTGCTGGGACTACAGGCATGAGCCACCGGGCACAGCCAGTGTATATACTTTTTATTTATTTATTTATTTTTATTGATTTATTTTTTTGAGATGGAGTCTCACTCTGTCACCAGGATGGAGTGCAGTGGTGTGATCTCGGCTCACTGCAGCCTCCGCCTCTTGGGTTCAAGCGATTCTCCTGCCTCAGCCTCCTGAGTAGCTGGGAATACAGGTGTGTGCCATCATGCCCAGCTAATTTTTTTTTTTTTTTTGTATTTTTAGTAGAGACGGGGTTTCACCATGTTGGCCAGGATGGTCTCAATCTATTGACCTCGTGCCCGCCTCGGCCTCCCAAAGTGCTGGGATTACAGGTGTGAGCCGCCATGCCTGGCCTTGTATTTTTTAAATCGTTATTTCTTGTTTTTTAAACAATACTTAACCTTAGTTATTTAGCTTCATTTTGAATCTTCAACTTAGCTAAATCCAGGTGATATAAAACTCAAGTAACTGAAGTTAATGTACATAAGTTCGTCTTAACTCATGATAAGGGTTTTTAAAGCAGATTCCAGGGTATACATACGTATACAGATGGTCCCCAACGTTACAACGGTTTGATTTATGCTTTTTCGACTTTATGATGGTACAAAAGTGATATACATTAAGTAGATACCATACATTGAGTTTTGATCTTTTCCCAGGACAGTAATTGCTGGTACGATTCTCTCTCGGGGCCGGCAGTGACCTTGAGCCATGGCTTCCAGTCAGCCACATGGTCATGAATGTCCAACATTTTTTGGATGTTGTGTTTTTGCACTTCATCATGTCTATGAAGTGCCCATTTTCAACTTTGTGATATTTTCACTTGACAGTTTATCAGGTAAGGCCTTTTGTGGTTTGAGCATCTGTGTACACGCATACATCTGCTGTATACTTGGAGGAACCATTGAAAGTACTCTCAACGTTTTCAGTACTTTGGTTTTAATCTGCAAAATGTGTTGATGACAAATATTTCTCCTCTTTGTGTAGATTTTTTAAGTAGTGAAGTTTATTTGGAATTAAGTTTAGTGAATTCATTAATAACCTAGTTGGGTAATGATCTTTTGGCAAAAATGAGCCATAGTTATAAAGCAGTAACATGTTACTGTGTGGTTTAGAACTTGATTTTGAGAGCAGTTCCAAAGCAGATTGTTTCAGAATTTATTTTTACTTCCTGGATTAAGAGAACTATATTTTTAAAACAAAATAATTATGTTATGTTTACAAGTATGTGTTGTGTAACATAGTAATTCTCTGTAAAACTTGTCTTCCTAAAACTGGTCTTTCTGTCCATAGCAGGAATATTGGTCAAACCTGTCAAAAAATAATCATGGATACCTATTAGTTGTTCAGCTTTGATATTAGATAGTTCATTATGTGGATTTAAGTTACGTTGGCAGTGTGAATTCTTGGGGAAATCAGCATAATTATTGTTTCTCATAATGTTGCTTTACATTTACATTTTTCAGTTTCTTTCATGCCAGTTATTCTTTGGCACTTTCTCATGAGTGTTTAGAAGGGGAATCTGTCATGGCCACAGGCTCTGTCATTGTACATATGTTTAAATGTCACATCAGGGTATTTATTTCCAAATGCATATTCTTTTAAATAAATCCATTATTAATGTAAAAATCAGAAATTACAACTGGTGTGAATTACATACTTTTCGATATTTGATAATACCAGGAAAACATCAAGTAAGTTGTTAGGAAATTTTTGAAAGTTTCTGCCTCTTTGAAAATATGTTGTCTAAAATTATAACTTGGTATTTATTTTTTCAGACATCTCTTTATAATCATTAATTTATATTAATAAAATGGAATGTATAGCTCTCTAGAAGGCACTAAATTTGCACAGCATGTATCTTGCCTACTGTCAACTAGTCAAGACCTCTACCTGGTGTAAAGATGTAAACGTATATCATAAGACATGCATAATGCATTCTGTCTGTACCCATATGAAAAGTGAAACCATCCTTCAAGAGCATCTTGTTTGATGATGTCTAACCCAAACTTTGGTCACCATGCTTCAGTAGTTACTACTCTTTAATTCTTTCTCAGCCATCCATCCCTTCTTTCTTAACTCCTAGATATAATTTGGTCTGAAAAATACGAATCTAGTTCAGTTCTTGAGGAAACTCATGCCTAGGAAATTAATTTACTTAAGATTATATGGGCCGGGCACGGTGGCTCACGGCTCATACCTATAATCCCAGCACTTTGGGAGGCCAAGGCGAGTGAATCACTTGATGTCAGGAGTTCGAGACCAGCCGGGCCAACACGTCGAAACCCCATTTCTACTAAAAATACAAAAATTAGCCGAGCGTAGTAGCACACGCCTGAAATCCCAGCTACTTAGGAAGCTGAGGCAGGAGAATTGCTTGAACATGGCAGGCAGAGGTTGCAGTTAGCGCATTTAGCCCAGATCGCCCCACTGTACTCTAGCCTGGGTGACAGAGCGAGACTCTGTCTCAAAAAAAAAATTATACGACTGGGTGTAGTTTGTGCCTGTAATCTCATAAACTCAGCTACTTGGGAGACTGTGGCAGGAGGATTGCTTGAGCCCAGGAGTTTTAAGACCAGCCTGGGTGACATAGTGAGACCCTGTTTCTTTAGAAAAAAAAAAAATGCAGTTAATAATTTTGGACTACATTCCAGATTCTTTGTTTCAGTTGAGTGCTTTTTCTAGTACTCCAGGTATTTTACACAATACTGCTCTCTTTAGTACACAAGGCTGATTTTTGGGAAATTGCCATTTTTAACCCATAAAGCCCACAAATTCATTGTAATTTAGCCGAATAGCATAAATATTGAGTTAACCTCTGGAATCAGGCTTTGACTTTGATATTGACCTTACCACTTAACTAACTGGAGACTTTGACAAGTGACATAAATGTCTATCTCTGTGTTTCCTTATTTATATCCACAGAGATAAAGCTATCTCCAGATCATAGGGCCATTTTGAAGATTAAATGAGATAAGGTGAAGCATTTGAATGTTCACCATAAATGTTAGCTGCTTTTTATTATTACTACTTTTTATTATTACTAGCATTATTTATTTTTTCATTATTATTGTTAACATAGACCTGTCTAAGGGCAGAAAGAAATCTGACCAAGAATGGCGTGAAAGTCAGCCGTGAAGGTTAGGACTCCCTGAAAATAAGAAAAGAAAAGTGGTAACATCACTCTATATCCAAGGGCATGGATAAGGATGATTCAGAATTTTTTTTATAACGTTGTGTTAAGATACGTAGAGAAATATACACGTACACACACATAGATATATATGTCCATGGACATCAAAATAAGTATAAGGTTAGGAAGTTGCCCTGGAAGTCAGAATTGAGATAATTATTTTAATTAGCAAATGTTTATGTTTGAGTGGTTGAAGGCAGTGTCTTTCACCTTGATGCCTGTTGTGTTTAGCACTGGATGGAAAATGGGTATTTTTACGAATGACTACTTTAATGCTTGGTTCATTCATATGTAATCTTTCTTTTCTCCTTTAATAGTAATGGTCTCTCCTGTTTTCAAGTTGAAAAATGTATTAATTTAAGATAATTTATAAAGCAATGACATATGGAAGAGGAGATGGGAAATTGTTTCTCAATGGGAAAGTGTTTATAAATGGGATAGGTATACTAAAGCTATTTCCATTTAGGGAAAGAGGAAAGGAATGGTATTAATATATTTCTCTAATATTTTTTCACCTTTGAAAGTTTGCCATGTTAGGAATCCTAGGGATGGAGTGATGAATCATGGCATTGCTCTGCAGTTCACACTGCTGGGAGCCGCACCCCCCCCACACACACACAGAGGTTGCACACACACAATCACAGGTTTCCTTATGCTCATGCGACTTCTTTTATTATTTAAAATATCTTAAAGTTTTATCTCACCAAGGAGGCCTTTTCTCTTTCTTTCTAGAAAGCCAACAATGAGGCCAATCAGAGTGATACAAGTGTCTCTGTGTCAGAACCCAAGAGTAAAAGCAGCCTTCACTTACTGTCCCATGAAACAAAGATTGGATCTTTTCTAAGCAACAAAACTTTAGATGGCAAAGACAAAGCCGGCCTTTGTCCAGATGAAGATGATATGGAAGGAGATTCTTTCTTTGATGATCCCATTCCCAAGCCAGAGAAAACTTATGGTTTGTGAGTAAATAGTTTTTGAACTATGAGACTGGGGGTTTAAAAATAAATGTTTTCATTTTGTAGTTAAAAAATAATGAACTATGGATGGTTTATAATTATTGGATCCATAAATCTGATTATGCATTGTTAATGCCTTTGATGTTGTAAAACAACCCCAGGTTTTAGAAAAACCTAGACATGATTTATTCTAACAGGTAAGTGTAGATTGTCAGCCACTTGCCAGGGCTGTTCCAGGGTGGGGTACAGCAATGATAGAAGAGGAAGACTCCTGCCCTCAGGAAGCTCCCGCTCTGGCAACGGAGTCAGGCAATGAGGGTTATGCTGCGGTGTGTTGGGTGATGAGAGCAGAGCAGTGGTGGAAGCCAAAGTGTGTGGTCAGGGCAGGTGCATGTCAGCTGTCCAAATTGGAGGGGGCCTCACTTGGAGCTGCCCAGTAAGCAAAGAACTAGAGGAGATGAGGGAATTGCCATGGGTTGATGGAGCTCTGGGGAGAGGAAACAGCAGACAGCAGGGAGGTGAGTGGGGGCGTAGCAGAGAGAGCAAGATGGGGATCAGATGAGGTGGACTCAGAGATGAGGGGCTGGATGGCTTTCCTTTGAGACTGGAAGCCCTGAGGGTCTTGATCCGGCGTCCATTACAGAAGGATCCCAGGGTTGCTGAGGAAGGTTAGACTTGGAGTTTCCAGGTAGGAGGCCATTAATGATTATTCAGGTGAGAAGTGATAGAAGTGGTGGGGAGAAACAGGTGGGTTTTAGAAGTATTTTGAGGTTAGATGGAAAAGGATTTGCCAGTAAGTGCTAGAGAAAAAAGTAATATCCAGAGTGGCATCATGGTTTTTAGCCTGCAAAACTAGAAGGTTGGAAACCCATTAGATGAAGAATGGCAAGAGGAAGAGTGGATTGCACAGACAGGTGGCATGAAAGCCTGGAGGCCCCTGTCGCTGTGCTAAGTTAGAGAAGATTGCTAGTGGAAATCCGAAGTAGGCGATTGGGTATGTGAGTTGGGATTGGGAGAGGTCTAGGCTGGAGATGTAAATTAGGAGTCTTCAGTTTGTAGATAATGTGGGTGTGGGAGACTACAGAGGATCACCAAGGAAGCAGGTCCTGCACACCTTGAGGCCAGAGTAGGGAGCTGGAAGCAGTGGAGGAGATGGAACCAGGAGAGTGGTGTCTTTGGAGGTGGCGGTAGGGAGGAGTAGCTGTATGATGCCATTGGATTTAGCCATCTGGAGGTCAGTGATGACCTTGACACAGTTTTATTGGAATGGGGGTGTGAGGCAGGTGAGAGAATTAGAGTACATTCAAGACAGGAAAGGATTGTAGATGACAGATAGTTTTCTGATGAGTTGTAAAAGTGTGCAGAGGAACAGGGTGGTGGCTGGAGGGGTAGGATTTAGGGCTGAAAAGCGTGTTTAGGTGGGAGAAAGAACAGCATGTATGCAGACGAGAACTGCTCAGCTTTAAAGATGGAAGAATTAATGATGTAAGGGAGTGAGAGGAGAACTCCTGGAGGGCTGCACAGCAATGGAATCCCATGCAGGGGCTTGTGTTTGTTGGAAAAGTGGAGAGCGTGTGGGTCCCATTGTAGGCAGGGGGTGGATATGATGGTGGCACCTGTGCAAGCTGTCACCGTAGTTCATAGTTGCGTGAGGATGGAGGACGGAGGTTGCGATTTGAAGAGAGCGGAGAAAGTGTGAAATCTTTCTATAACAAAGTAAGGCGAGAAGGGACTGTGGAAACCCGGGGGGTGTTGGGCAGTGTTAAAGGTACCCTTGAGGTTAGTGGTCATGACTTTAAGGGGGGTTCATCAGCATGGCTGTTTGTGGTTTCTGTAAACAATATTTAATCTGAGAGGTGGCACTTATTTGCTAGTAAACTCCTGTATTGTCCCTTGGCTGCATGTCTGGGTGATGGAAAAGGGCTTCTGGAAAAAATCACAGTGCAGAGGTCAATTTAGTTTATAAGATTATCAAACAGAATTCTAAAGAGAGGTGAGCTGATTTCTTACACCCTGGCTGTGCTGATTGTGGTTGATCTGTAGTTTGCAATCCCTTGGTATACTTTATGGTTTTGAATTTTTAAAGTCTATATTCTTGATTTCCAGCCACTGTGCATATAAAGTATCTTTAAGTTGCTTTTGTTTCAGTGGCAGGATAAAAGTGTTTAGTGGCAGAACATAAGAGCACCGATTAACTGTCCTTGTTTCTTGCTAGGAGGAGTGAACCTAGGAAGCAACCAGGAAGCCTGGCCTCGCTCTCGGATGCACCCCCCTTAAAAAGTGGACTCAGCTCCCTGGCGGGGGCCCCTTCCTTAAAAGACTCTGAGAGTAAGTGCCCAAAGATGTGGGCTTGAATACTCAGGATATTTTTTCTCTAATTAAGCACTATATGATTATTGTTGATTTTTTTTTTTCCAGGAAAATCACTAAAATAACCTGTAATTTTATCACTCAGAAATCTTTCCTGTTAATATTTTGTTACTTCTTATGTGGTCATATTTTATATGTTGTTTTGTATTCTGCCCCTTCCTATACCTACATACCATTGGAATACTTTTTAGTTGATTTTTTAGCTGATTTGTATTATCTATAGAAATATAATTTTTAAATCATCTCTCCTTTTTTGGACATTTACAGTGACTTGAGTCGGATTTGCTTTCAATTAATTTTAAAAAATTTGTTTAGTGATACCACAGTAAGTATCATAAAATGTTAAATAAGAAATTATTCTGCAGATCATTTTCAAGAATGACCTGACATGTCATCGTAAATGCAGCAGAGCTAAAGAGCACTGATTACATGTGGAATAGTCTAGCTCTGGCACCAGTTACTTTCCCACCTCTCCCCACACAGTGATAGGAATTTAAACAGCATAGCCCTGAACAGGTAGGATGGGCAGAGGTCCTTTGGAAACCATATAATAGTAAATGTTGTATTTAATTAGCGTAGTGTTTCAGAGCTCGTGTACCTCTTTTGGAAAGTTTCCGAAAGTAGATTCACTAGGAATTTGCAGTATGAGTTTTGCATAATTGTCCAGTACTTCCGAATCTTTTTGTATTGCTTGATATACTGTGGGACTTCCTAGGGCGCATAAGAGAGTCGACCTGTTGCTTCTCTTAAACCAGCCATGTATTTATAAGGTTCGTATCCCTTCCCATTTGCTTCTTTCCTGTGGTTACTGCCACCTTTAAGAAAGGAATCCAGGACATCATGAACGTGTCATTCTGACACTGATTAGAGAATGATCATTTAGAGAGGACGTTGAGAACGAAGGACCAAAAACCAGTGAGGATTGTCACTGTAGTAAATGAAATAGCAGTTGCATTGAAGAAAAATTTAGAAGTTCAAAGGAAAAATAAGATTCATGAAAATAATTAACAGTAGTCTATGAATTCATACCTAACAGGGCTGTTTATGGAAAGTGATGTCTTATAATTAGGCAAAAATATTTTTTGGTGGTTGTGTTCCAATAAAGTAGTATTGTTTATGGTTTAAAAAGGGTTGTAGCCGGGCGCAGTGGCTCACGCCTTTAATCCTAGCACTTTGGGACGCCAAGGCGGGTGGATCACAAGGTCAGGAGTTTGAAACCAGCCTATCTAACATAGGGAAACCCTGTCTCTACTAAAAATACAAAAATTAGTCGGGTGTGGTAGCACGTGCCTGTAGTCCCAGCTACTTAGGAGGCTGAGGCGGGAGAATCGCTTGAACCTGGGAGGCGGAGGTTGCAGTGAGCCGAGGCTGCACCATTGCACTCCAGCTTGAGTGACAGAGTGAGACTCCGTCTCAAAAAAAGGGTTGTAATGCATAGTTTAAGCATTCATTAATCACAGTTTATTTTTTCCTTAGTTTTAGGTTATTATGCTCCTGTCATAAAGAAGCCCCCATATTGAACAACAACAAAAATTGATGTGGTTTAGAGACTGTTGTATTCTAAAAGTCACTCTAATGCTAGTATTTTTTCCTGTTCACAGGTAAAAGGGGAAATACAGTTTTGAAAGATCTGAAATTGATCAGTGATAAAATTGGATCACTTGGATTAGGTAACTAGATTTCCAGTTTTTGTGTTGATCGTTTTAAAGTGATTATTTTTAGGGTAAGGTTGTAAAAGAAGTGACTCAGTCTGCCTACGCTGAACACCTTCCTGCCGCTGCTCATTCAGCAGGTGTTTGAATGGCTTTTACGTGTTCAGGATTACACCCTATACGAGAGATGGCTACAGCAACAGCCATCATGTCCTCATGAACCTCTGTCTTCATGGAGTTTGAATTCTGGTCAGGAATATGAACATTAAACGGGCATCTACAGATATTTTGAGTGTAAAAGGGTCAGTATATATTTGTATGGAAATGGCTAGTAGGTTACCTTTGTCCAGTCTTGGCATTCAGGGAAGACCTTTTATAAGAAGTGACTTCTGTGCAGAAGCTTCATGGTTAAGTAGATGTATAAGAGAGAAGGGAAGATATTTCAGTTCAGATAGAAAAATTTGTGCAGAGGCAGAGCCATTTGCTAGATGCTGGTAGTACATGGTCCAGGCCTCAGAGAATTCAGTCTAATGGGGAAACAGACTTATTGAAAGAAAAATTGTGAGATGTGTTCAGTTCTGTTCTATGGAGCAGAAGTTGGTAAGCCTGCCATGTAAGTACGTTCATTCCTACGGAAGTAAGAGTGTCAGTGTGAACATTACCGAGCCCTGCACTATATGCTGAGAGCACAGTTCTCATTGAGTGTTCTGTTCTGTACAAGACTGTAGCAGGGTGACAGGCATACTTTAGGCAGACTCATTTATGTAAAGGCAAACTTGCTGACCTGAAGGAATCCGTGCAGCCAGCTTCTCGATGGCCACTTCCTATGCTCTCTGTGGATGTGATGGCATCGCTTCCTGGTCTGTAATCACTCACACATGGAAACATTGGAAGACAGCTGCACAGGCAGGTTGGGGAGAAAGACAGCTGTGTCCCGTGTGCTTTTAAAACCCAGCCCTGTCCGAGGGGCAGCTCCGAGAACGCCCTTCCCTCTTCTGGAGAGACATTTTGGATAGTGCAAAGAACTTGGGCTTGGAGTTGGATGGAAGTGACATCTCAGATGTGGCACTGATTGATGGGTAGCGTAGGGAGATAAACTAAACTGCTACTTCCTCATCTGTTAAGTGGAACTAGTAACATCTGCCTTGTTTTAAAGAATAAATAGGATTTAAATATCTCTTCATACGTAAATTAAAGTACAGTGCCTGGCATGGTAGGTGCCTAGTAAATGTTAGTTTTCTTTTTATGTTACTTTGTTCCCCCATTTGCAGAAGAATAAATGTTCCCTGAGCTGCCTGGATTCTTGTTCACACAGTGCCCTGGAGTCCTGGTAACTGAGTTGCTGGTTGTGCTGCCCTCTGCTCTTTGTGCGTCCTGGTTGCTGGCTGGCCAGCTAGGTGGGCCAGCCCCCTTTCCCTCCCTTGTGCTTTTCCTGTCAGCTGTGGTTGTGGTTGCCATTAGATGTTCTTTTCCACTCGACCTCAATGGCTAACTGCCACTGGAGACTTTACTCTTGACTTCTGCACCGTGATGGCTGCCCTGTCCCCTTTGTGTTCTGTTTTTTTTTCACTTTTGTGGTGTTTCACTCTGTTGCCAAACCTTTTAGCTTTTTTCTCTTGACTGCTCTATTCTCTTACCAAAGTGAGGGTTTTCCCGCCTGTTTCTGAGTGGGGAGCTGCTGAGAATTCTCATCCTTAGGAGGGAACGTGGTTACTGGGGCTTCAGAGTTGCTGGGTACAGGCAGGAGGGTGGTGTGCTCCTTCACTTCACTTCTCTCGGGACTTAGGCTTACCTCGGGTTGGAATTGGGGTAGTTACGCAGGTGAGAACTACCAGTTCACTAGCTGGATGTTTGTCATTTAGCTAGGCATTAGGATTCAGTAGAAATAAAGATTTATTTAGTTTTGCAACAATGTTGTGTTCTGTCTGGGTTTTTCACATTTTAAATATACAGTACTCTAGATATTTTGAGTAATACGTAGAGAGATGCTAGTGGACTAGCCTAGGAGAATAATGATGTTAGTGATAAGTGCCTGGTGCTGTACCAAGGAATTATTTTATTTAATTCATATCCTATGAGGTAGGTTTTATTACGATCTCCATTTTTACAGATGAAGAATCTAGGTTAAGTAACTTGCCCAAGGTCATGCTGCTTTTGGAGTCCTGCTGCATCACACAGAGCCCTCACCGTTGTGTTTTACTGCCTGTGTGTTATTTAGACAGCACTGAAATAATCATTTCAATGGGAACTTAAATTCTGAGTTCCAAAGAAGTAATCTACAAATAAAGCTTTAGAGCACAATCTGTTTTAGTTTGGCAGACAAATATTAATTAAAAGTGCCCAAATGGAGTGTTTATAGATAGGTACTTTGCATATTTAAAGCAAGAGTTACTAAACTTTTTCTGTAAAGGGCCAAATAGTCTATATTTTAGGCTTTGCTGACGGCATGTACTGTGTCTCATATGGTCTTTTTTTTTTTTTTTTTTTTTTAACAATCTTTAAAAATGTAAAAGCCATTCTTAGTTTATAGGCTGAAAAAAAGCAGGTCATGAGCCAGAGGCAAGAATGAAAGTAAGGAAAGCAGAAGGCTGTCAGGAAGTCCGGGCCAAAGATGACTGGGGTAAGGGCAGATAAGACAGAGGGTATGGGATGGGGAGGAGAGACTGTCAAAAAAGGAAGAAAACAAGAATCCTTGGCCTGAGGGCCAAAATTTGCTGACCCTTAAAGTAATGTAGTACAGGTTGAGTATCCCTTAACGCAAATGCTTGGGACTAGAAGTGTTTCGGAATCTGGATTTTTTTTGGATTTTGAAATGTTTGCATTTTTCTTACCAGATGAGCCTCCCAAATCCGAAAATCTGAAAGTCTGAAATGCTCCAATGAGCAGTTTCTTTGAGCATCACATTGGCACTCGAAAAGTTTTGGATTTCATTCAAGTTTGGATTTCAAATTTTTGCATTTGGGATGCTCAACCTATATGTATTCTGTTAATCATTTTGACACTGGCTTATTGTTAGTACTAAACAATACATAACCAAGAAGTCAGAATCTAATGTGTTATAGCACATTATTCAGTAAATACCTTGTGTTTTGAATTGACTACAAATGCTGGCAGATGGGGAATCCAGTTAGCTTCCTTTAAGTCCACATTGCAGCCACAGCTGTCCTCGCTGTCTCAGCTCAGTGTCCACCTCTGCTCTCCTCACTGGCCTTCATACATAGGAACACCATGATGGGTCATTGGAGGCTGACATTTTAGTAGCTGCCACTGCTGGTTTTACTTAGCACTTGCAAACCAGCCACATACACGGTTTGTTTAATCAGATTTCCACCTCTCCTACTCGGCCCTGACAGTGCCTAGTTTGCCCTGACAGTGCCTAGTTTCTGTCAAGCACTTGCAGCCCTTTAACCTTTGAGGCTAAGTGGAGACGAGCTCTTGATTCTCGAGAGGAGAGGAAGCTGGAAACGTCCCTCCTGACTGCTTATGGTCAGGGATTTCCAGTTCATTACTGGGCAAGATTTGAGTGTAGCAGTAACAAGGATTCATGTTTTCTTTGTTTGCTGATATTCTCCCCACCCCATATCATTTACCCATCTGTCTTATCTGTGGGACACCTGCCTTGACCCAAGCCTTTACCTCTGTTATCTTTGACCTGGACTTTCTGACAGCCTTCTGCTTTCCTTACTTTCATTGTTGCCTCCTGTAAGCACATTTCTTCTTGCGGTGGTAAGATGATCTCCGGGAAAAGAGAAGTGAGATAGTGCTTCCCTGGACTTTGTCACTCCTGTCTTCCCCCACCCCACCCTAGACGAGCTTCCCTTTGTATCCAGGCTAAGATCCTTATTGCGACCAGCCAAGCTCTCATGATCTGGCTTCTGCCAACCCCTCTGATCGCGACTCCTTTTTTCTCCCTCCACCCATTCTGTTCCCCAAATTCATTGTTTTATGGTTGTGTGGCTTCCTTACTGATAGTTTTTAAATTTTTTTTGAGACGGTATTTTAAAAATTTAAAAATTAAAAATTTAAAAATAAAATAAACTTTTAATTTTTGGGTAGATCTTGCAATGCCAGGCTGGTCTCAAACTCCTGGGTGCAAGTGATCCTCCCGCCTTGGCCTCCCAAGTAGCTGGATTACAGACGTGCGTCACTGCTCTGAGCTGCACTGGTGGTTTTTCAAACCACCGCACACTTCCCCACCTCAGGGCTGTCACATGTTTCCTCTTCTTGGAACACACTGTCCCCAATAATTTGTACCTCTGCAACCTAGGTTTCCACTCAGTTGCATCCTTGGAGTTCTTCCCAATTGCACTAGCAGTATTTGGTTTGTTCCACTGTTTCTCTTCACTAGAGTGTTTGCTCCTTGAGATCTGAGATACCATCTTAGTCATTGCTATACCTCTAGGGGACCTAGTCATCACTCATCTGCTTGATAAATTAATCATAAGATTTGACCTTATCTAACTGTCTGGACAGAGCTTGAATCCCCACAGCAGTCCGACCGATTTAGAGACAGTCCAGCCTTATCTGAGGGAGGATCGAGGACAAGGCCCACAGGATCTTTGAACGGCTCTTTGAAGACCTGTCACGCCAGGTCTTCTTTTTGTGATCCACATCTTCTGCATGTGGCTGTGCATAATTCTCGGGTCTTTCATAGGCCATCCATTCACATTTTAAGTTGGCTCTCATGTGCCTCCAAGTCTGCTTTGAGGCTGACAACCCTTTTTCCTTATCTAGCCCTCAGAAGTCCTGGGAGGGAAGGGCTGCTGATTTGCAGATTTGTGCTTTATAGCCTTAAGTTGATCTTAAGGTGCCCACTCTATCAAAGGCTCGTGGTGCACTTTGAGAAACTGGTAACACTGCCTCACCATTCACCATCCCACCTTCATTCAGTTGCCTTTTATTAAGATCTTACTGTGGACCAAGGTCTCTGTTAAGCACACCATGTACCTGAATCCTTGTGTTAACTCTGATTGGTGTGGCTTTGGCTGTACGTCAGACTGAGGACATGGCCAAGAAAGGGCACCTTACATTCTCGGGTGGCAGAGCTGTGGAGTGGCAGTTGAGCCCTCCTCTGTCTGACTGAAGGTGCCCTTTTTGCTGTGCTCTGTGGCCTCTTCACACTTCGTGAGTGTTTTTAACTTTTATAACGAAACAATTAGCATGTTGAAAACTCTCAGTAGTTCATCTAGTACTTGGAGGGGATTAATGATGACTTGCTATTGCTATATGCCATTAAGTTAAGGGACCTTATTAATCGTGAGCGTGCCCCATGTTAATTGCCTTAGAGTACCCGGAGTAAAGATGAGGTGTTAACCACATTTTATAGTCACTTGTAACAGTTTATTATTTCTTAGGTATTTCATTTGTCATTTGTCTTCATATTATATATGCTAAAAATGTTATTTCTAGTTCGGGACTTTTTAAATGATGCAATATAATTAATTTTTTTTAAAGGAAATGTGTGTTTAATGGTAGGTAAATTGTGACGTGTATTAGATATAACATATCTTTTCTTAAACTTATCAGGAACTGGAGAAGACGATGACTATGTGGATGATTTTAACAGGTAAGAAAAACTATTGGGCAAATACATAAATATATACATATTTGTAAACAATTTCCAAACACAAACAAGACAAAATTACATTTGGTGCTTATTTTAGTGTATTTGATTCTGTTGTTCATATTGATTGAAGGTGAAGAAAAGATAGTTAATCCAAAATTAAATATTTGACTTTAGAGCATGTTTTTGATTTTACATTAGAATGTAGACACATTATGTTCAGGAAACTTGGTAGTAAGAATGAGATGAAGAGAAACATTGAAGAATTAACTGAGAAGTCATTTAGAAGCAGTACAGTTGCCATGTTGTAAGTGTTGAATTTCTCTTCCTTCCATACCTTTTTGTGGCAGGAATTGTCTCCATTTGACTTGAAATAATGACGCTCTCAAATTAGGTTTTTGATTCAGATCACATTTCTTAATATGTGGTCTGCCCTAGTAAGATTGCCATTCTTTTTATTTTGAGACAGAGTCTCACTCTGTTGCCCAGGTTGGAGTGCAGTGGCGCAATCTGAGCTCACTGCAACCTCCTTCTCCCGAGTTCAAGCCATTCTCCTGCCTCAGCTTCCCATGTAGCTGGGATTATAGGTGCGTGCCACTATGCCTGGCTAATTTTTGTATTTTTAGTAGAGACAGGGTTTTGCCATGTTGGCCAGGCTGGTCTTGAACTCCTGACCTCAAGTGATCCACCCACCTGGGTCTCCCAAAGTGCTGGGATTACAGACAAGAGCCACCATGCCCATTGATTCCTTTCTTATACACAGAAATATAATATGTAATGTAGAAGTAATATTTGTTGTGGATATGATTCGAAATTTTAAATTAGATGCCTGAGAATTTTATTTAGTTGACAGATTATCTTTCCAATTGGAAGTCTGTATTTTTTATAATTTATTATACAGTTTTTGAGAAAGAGCATGATGTAGTAGATGAAATTGTAAAAATCTGGGTTGGTTTCTTTCTTGCTGTTGTGACCAAAGTCACTGCTTTGAACCTTCATCTCCTCATCTGTTACATTGACTTGACTGCTACTGCCCTTGCCACATTATTTTAAGGGTCAAGCAAGACAATATGTATGAAATTAATTATAGTTAATGTTATATTTTACTTAAAGGATGAAAAGAAATATCTGAATGTTTAAAGAATGGTAGTTAATCTCTTTAAATGTTTATTTTCAGAGTTCTTATTTTTTTTTTCCCCTCCTGAAATTAGTACCAGCCATCGCTCAGAGAAAAGTGAGATAAGTATTGGTGAAGAGATTGAAGAAGACCTTTCTGTGGAAATAGATGACATCAATACCAGTGATAAGGTGTGGTGTTCTGCATATCCCATAGAGCGCTTTTTTTTTTAACCTATTTGTTGATTTACTGTAAAGCTTCAAAAATTCATACTAATTAGTAGAAAAACAGTTGAAAATTATGAAAAGTCATGACACAGTCCTGGCTCAAGTTTATAAAGAATGTCTTTGATGAATGTGTAAGATTGGTTTTGGTTGTCACTTCCTTTGGTACCCAAGTCTCGCTGCTGAAATACCTGAGGATTATTCCTGGGGCACTGGAATTGCTGTGGATTAAGAGGGATCAGGCTGGGTCAGGCCTGGTGAGAACTGACCACCTGGTATCGTAGATGGAAGTCAGTATAGGGTACTGTGATCACAGGATGAAGCTGAGCCTGGAGTGCAGAGAGTGTGGTCATCTTGGCCAGTTGCGACATCTGAACATGCAAGCCACGCTGGGCTAAAAACCACAGGAGACAAGACAGTAGGCCATAAAGTTATAAGAGTCCATATTTGAGATCCAAACTTGACCTTTTTATGTAGGCAGAGAACAGAAGATCCTTCGATGGTGAGCTGTAGCATTGCAGAGTCACCTGTCAGCACCCACATCAAGCTATCCCCAGCTCAGATGAGTTTACCAGTCAGGTCAGAGGTTGCCATGGCTGGGAGGGGACTTGCTTTCCAGAATGAGGTGGGATTCTCTAAGCGTGTGATCGTCACACAGGGAGAAGGCCTTTGAGAGAGGTAGCGTTTACAATGCAACCACACAATCTAAGTTAGCAACATCTATGTTTGCATTCTTATTCTTTCATATATTTTCTTAGTTAAGCTTTAACCTTTGACCCTCAGTTTCTTTACTTGTAAGGTGGAAGTATTAATACCTATGTGATAGGATTATTTTGAAGGTTAAATGATAATATGTAAAGCACTTCTCTAATTCCTGATGTATTATACCCTTATAGTTATAAATTTAGCTTTCTCTTTTCACCCTGCATCATCCTGAAGAGGCCTGAAAAATGTTGCTTTAAAGTTTATACCAAAGAAACTATAGAAGAATTCTTTAAATGTGAGGTAGAGGACTCGAATAAATTACTGTTAAACTAGGATTTGTGAAATGATGTGGGTTGAAGAGGAGGCGTGGCATCCCTTTGCCATTGAAGGCCTTGCATGGCGTCCAGGAGTCTGGGCTTTGCTAGGCTGCTTCTCACTGGGTCCTACTAACTGGGTTTGGCACATCAATGTTCCTAGAAATTTTCACTTAAAAGCTTAAATTTAGATAATTTTGCCATTTATTAGCAGCCTTTTACATAGAATGGACTTTGACAGTCAGTGTACTTCATTAGGAAGCATTTTCTAAAGCCTTCTGTGCAGAGAATTGATACCGGGCACCTGGGGAACACAAAAGCATTTGTGTTCTTTGCAGTCAGAATACAGCAGACAATTTGGTCACCTTTCAGCCAAGGTGACCAAAACCACTGTCCATTAAGCACCTACTATTTAGAAAGCACAGGGCTGGGGATGTGGGGGTGTGAGGAAGGAGATAGCTCAGTGGAATGGGCCAGTTCTGTAAGTTCATCACATCTGGGTTTGAGTCCTGGAGCTGCTACTTACCACTCACAAATTTGGTCAAGTTGTTTAACTTTTGGGCCCTTGGGTCTCACATCTATTTTGCAAGAGAGATGGTGGTTGTGAAAATTAGAGATAAGCGTGTAAAGCATATAGCTCAGTGCTTAGCAGAATAGGCATTCAATAAATGGTATCTAATACTATTATTGATTATAGTCACAATAGACATTTCTGTCATATGTACAGATACAGACTTCTCCCCTCAAATTTATGCAGGATCAGAGAGAGAAAAGCCATGTGTACAAACATAGGAAAATCAAGTTTTATAGTGACACTTTTTGTAGTAATTACTTTTTATAGTGACAAGTGCCATAAAATGCCAGTCATTCATGGGCTGTGAAAATTCAGAAGCAGGAACTAATATTTGATCAGGATTTTGAAAGATGACTGACTTGGTTCTGTGAGGGCTGAGGAGGAACATGGTAAGCGCCATGAGAACAGAAGGGAGATCCAGGGACATGTCTGTGCCGCCCTGACTGCAGAGCTTCACTGGAGGGCGCTGTGTGAAGAGACAGAATGTTGGGAGGAGCAGGGTTGTTAGAAGGTGACTTTGAACCAGAAATGACAGAGGATGAACTAGCAACAGAGGCCCTGGGGAGGGTAGTCCCTGCAGGGGAGCCAGCACGAGCAAAGACATAGGTAGACGTTGGAGGAAGAGTGTCACATGTTTGTAAGGGACAGAACATAAGTGTGCATCCCAGGTTTCTGTTAATGCACAGCAATCTAATTCAGCAAACGTGAACATTTACACTTCATAAAACTTTTCAAAATCTTACAAAAAATTCCTGTCGATTTGTATGAAACTTGCTATCACAGGGATCCTTTATTTCCCTTTCAAGACTCGAAATGTACCTTTTAGATATTTTTATTTTGTGATATAAAATCTATTTTTATAGTTTTGAACTAAGTTGCCCACTTTGAGTTCTTATTCTAAAACTAATGAGGCATGAAAGCCGCCTTTATTAGTTTTGTTTTTTTTTTTTTTTGAGACAAGAGTCTCACTCTGTTGCCTAGGCTAGAGTGCAATGGCTGGATCTTGGCTCACTGCAGCCTCCGCCTCCTGATCAAGCAATTCTACCTTAGCCTTCTGAGTAGCTAGGACTACAGGCATGTACCACCACGCCTGGCTAGTTTTTGTATTTTTAGTAGAGATGGGGTTTTACCCATGTTAGCCAGGCTGGTCTCAAACTCCTGGCCTCACGTGATCCCCCCGCCTTGGCCTCTCAAAGTGCTGAGATTACAGGCGTGAGTCACCATACCTGGCGGAAAGGCTTTATTAAATAGCCATTTATTTCTAGTTAGCTTTTGTTCATTCAGTTTTCTTTCTTGGTAACTACTTTAAATGAAGCTGTTCTTCTTGGAAGTTTCTGGTTGTTACTGTGTTCTTTTCTTTGCCTTAAAGCAAAACTAAATTAATGACCTCCAGTAACTGAATTATCTAGATTAAGATCCTTTTCAATCCACGATTTTTCCTGTATTCACTCTTGTCTGTAGCTTAACATTTGTGTTAATACAACACTCAATTACTTTGTAAACGAAATGGAAAACCTTACCGATTTCACTCTGTAACAATGATGGGAGGAGAAAATACAGTTCCAAGGTATCAGAGTCTGTTTTATAATCTCTCTGCAAGCTTTTCTGACTCTTCAGTTTTTGTGTAAACTGAATTTGAATTGAATGCATAAGAACTGTAATTAAGATTCCTAGTAATTTTCTTTGTGAGATAGTTTTACAGCAAGACTATATTTGGACCAAGAGGAAGGGCAAGGACTTATCTGTTGAAAAGGGTTTTACTTATAACTTAAATTTCTGAATATCTGAAGAATAACAAAATGAGAGGATATGTGGGGGGCAGATTAACAGACAAAAGCATCTCACAGTATATCAGGATGGAACTGTTGCATCTCTGCAAGATGTTCCTATTCTTGTGTGTTACTATCTGGCCCAGGTGTTGGCACACTTGTTCTCTAAAAGGCCACATAGTGAATATTTTAGGCTTTGCAGGCCATAACTACTCCACCCTGCCATTGTATGGAGAAGACAGCCATAGATGATGCCTAAGAGTGTGTGTGTGGGTGTGGCTGTGGCTGTCCCCTGGTCTGTCGCCACAATGATGAGTCTAGGTGGGACTGGAAAGGTTGAGTTCTGTCCTTACTCAGCTGTCATTGAGACCTGCCTAGCTGTATGTTCAATATTTTGGAGCCTGTATCCTCACCCTTACTTAAGTAAGGTTTTTTCCTTACTTAAGAAATAATGTTTTCTCAGCCTGCATTATGCTTAAATAGCTATTAATATTTCCTTTCTCCATCATCATAAGTTGTTTATACAAATGAATAGGTATAAGTTGGCTAATAGGTTAACTTTCTAGTTTACAAGTAGTTTAAACAGAAATAAAAATCAGTCGTTTCTTACAACACTTTGTGAACCCGGGGCTAGGAGTCTGAGAGTCCATGGGCCGTCCTGTCTGCCTTTCTGTTTTCACTTCCGCCTCCAAAAGGACTCGTGATCTGGCTTCAGGTGGCACAGTGTTAAAGTGTGTCACACCATATCGAGCTTGATGTTAGAAACTTAATGTTCTATACCATCATATGAACACGTAAGAAGGGATAGTTTCCAAAGTATACATTTTAGTAACTTTTTGTGAAATTTAATGTGGGTAAATTTTGGTTTTAGAGTTAGCAATTCATAGAGTGATACTGTGAACAGAATCATACATTGGGACTATGCTCAGGTAAAGAAGTTTAATACAATTTTTCACTAATTTCTTTCTTAGATTAAATTGGAATAATGTCTAAGATGTGTTTTATTTTAAATTTTCACTTGAAATATTTGAGAGTAATCATAAAACATTGAACTCAAACGATTGTGCTAACTTATTAGACATGATTTTAGGCAAATCACTTCTCAACACAGGTTTAAATATGAGTTGGTTTATGAAGTATAAAGTAATACTTTAATTACAACAACAGTTTTTTAAATTTTTAGTTTTTTATTTCTTATTTCCATAGGTTTTGGGGGAACAGGTGGTGTTTGGTTGCATGAATAAGTTCTTTAATGGTGATTCGTGAGATTTGGGTGCACCCATCACCCTAGCAGTATACATTGGGCCCAATTTGAGCCTTTTATCCCTAACCCTCCTCCCACTCTTTCCCTGGAGTCCCCAAAGTCCATTGTATCATTATTATGCCATTACATCCTCATAACTTAGCTCCTGCTTATACATGAGAAAATGTGATGTTTGGTTTTCCATTCCTGAGTTACTTCACTTAGAATAATGGTCTCCAATTCCATCCAGGTTGCTGCAAATTCCATTATTTTGTTACTTTTTTTTTTTTTTTTTGAGTCAGAGTCTCGCTCTGTCACCCAAGCTGGAGTGCAATGGCATAATTTCAGCTCACTCCAACCTCTGCCTCCCGGGTTCAAGAGATTCTCCCGTGTTGAAGCAATTCTCCTGCCTCAGCCTCCCAACTAGCTGGGACTACAGGCACATGCTATATCGTCCGGCTAATTTTTGTGTTTTTGTAGATACAGGGTTTCACCATGTTGCCCAGGCTGGTCTTGAACTCCTGACCTCAGGTGATCTGCCTGCCTCGGCTTCCCAAAGTGTTGGGATTGCAGGCGTGATCTACCGCACCTGGCCTATTTGTTCCTTTTTATGGCTGAGTAGTATTCCATCGTGTGTATATACCACAATGTCTTTATCTCCACTTGTTGATCAATGGGCATTTGGGCTGGTTTCATGTTTTTGCAATCGCGAATTGTGCTGCTGTAAACATGCGTGTACAAGTATCTTTTTCATATAATGACTTATTTTCTTCTGGGTAGATACCCAGTAGTGGGAATGGTGGATCAAACGGTAGTTCTACTTTTAGTTCTTTAAGGAATCTGCACACTGTTTTCCATAGTGGTTGTACTAGTTTACATTCCCACCAACAGTGTAAAAGTGTTCCCTTTTCACCACATCCTCACCAACATTTATATTATTTTTTGATTTTTTGATTATGGCCATTCTTGCAGGAGTAAGGTGCTATCTCATTGTGGTTTAGATTTTTTAAAATAACTTAAGACTACTCACATTCTGACACTTAATTCTTTTCTTTCTTTTGAACAACGAAGCTTGATGACCTCACACAAGACCTGACTGTATCCCAGCTCAGTGATGTTGCAGATTATCTGGAAGATGTTGCATAGTCACGAAGAAGGAAGTATTCTCATTAACAAGGACAGAGGACTGACCGGTTCCATTTTTTTTTTTTCCCAGACAATCACTCAGCTGGAATGTCTGCTCTCTATTGGTGCCTTGCATTTCAAAAACATTGCAGATATTTTTTAAAAGTAATTTTCATTTTACTAAACAAAATGCTTCCTATTTGAGCCCATGTGTGAAAGATTTAATATTCTTAATTTAACTGTACATTTCTTTATGGAAATTGATTATCTACACAGTTTCATTACAGGGAAGGAACCCATGAAAACATCAGTGTTAAGAGCATGATGAAAGGTGTCAATAAAGCCGTAGGATCGCACAACCCTTTGTGTGTGTGGCTGCTGGTACGTGTGGTCTTTGAAAACCTTGGCTTTAGCCCTCTGGAATCAGAGCTTACCCACCATAGTATATTTTGATATTAGGTGGTTCTACACATAGTTGGCAAAATGACTTGGTAAATTTGTAATACTGAAGTATATTAGTATAAGTTAAATTTGATGTGTCAACTTTATTTTGTATTTCCTTCCATTTGGAAGGTTTGTTAGACCATTAAGGTTATATTAAAGTACTCTTGTCTGTGCTATTTAGTTTTGCTTGTTTTAAAGAAATCTAGAAGTGGTTATGAGTTTTAATTCATAGAATTGTCAATAACAGATAACATTTGCAATCGTCATTCCTCCTGTTGTCCATGTAAGCAGCTTTAGTCGTAGGTTCTCTTCATTATAATTTATTATTTGTAAAGATTCCTTGAAACATATTCAGTACCAACATGCATCTGAAACCATTAAGCAGTGCTTTTATTTCAGATCTGTAAGTTAATTGTATTAAAATCCAAATTGGAATGAAATAGTAGTAATGGCCTAAGACCATGTTCAGTTTGACAAGCTTTATATACTGTACATAATTTCATTGTAATCCTTAAAAATAGAGCCAATAATAGAATTTCCGCAGTCTCATTTATATGGTTAAAGCATTATTGCTATTATGTAGGGCACGGACGTTTATAATACCAAAATATTTTAAAATGTGCAAGTAGAAAAAACAGTAGAAAGTGATGCATGCATATTTATATATAAGTAAAGCTAGGATTATGCTGTTTTTGCACTTTATAATTTCAATTAAGTTGCGACTTTTTACTACAAGTTACCTTTATTAGTAAAAGGAGAAATTAGACCTAATTCATTGGTCTTGGTAAGTGAGCAGACTGCATGACTTGTGCAATGCCAGTTTCTCATTTCATATTAGCCAAATATTATAGAAATTACTCCTTGGGCTCTAACATGTAGAGGAAATGAAAATGTAAGGATTAAGGCTGTGTAACAGAATCTGGCTTTTTAAATTTTAAGTGAAACTGAGCTGTAAACATCAAGAGGAAGTAGGACATAAACTGGGCCGGTACAGCCTGGAAGCCCTGTGTATTTCTGCCCTCTGTCTGTGAGCTGCTATCTCAGTCTCCTTCAGCTCTTCATGTCTTAGTAAACAGCACCATGTGCAGATGTAATCTTGTTGCAGTCCCCCAGTGTGGTTGTTATAAAATGCATTTCCTTGTAAGTCATCTGTGTAAACAGTCACTTTCTAAAAGCACTATAGTTCTGGCCCTCTGAAATTTGGATCACATGTATGATTTATTTTTAATATTTGATAGGAACTAGGTTTCAGTGAAATGATTTGAAAGCATAGCAGGATGTGGCTTTTTAAATTTATGAAACTGTCGAACAGTAGCAACTGAAATTTGTCACTTTTCTGTTACCCAGAGAATCAGACCTTTTGATAATATTTGGGAGGGTAAGAGAAAAATGCCAAATATGAAACTTTTTTGTCAGCACTACATACATCTTTTTTTTGCGGGGGGCAGGGGTACGGAGTCTCACTCTGTCACTCAGCCTAGAGTGCAGTGGTGTGATCTCGGCTCACTGCAACCTCTGCCTCCTGGGTTCAAGCGATTCTCCTGCCTCAGCCTCCTGAGTAACTGGGATTACAGGCGCATACCACCACGCCCGGCTAATTTTTGTATTTTTAGTAGAGATGGGGTTTCACCATGTCGGTCAGGCTGGTCTCAAACTCCTGACCTCGTCATCCTCCCGCCTTGGCCTCCCAAAGGGCTGGGATTACAGGCATGAGCCACCATGCCGGGCCAGCACTACATCCATTTTATTGAATAATTTTGAATGACTTCAAGTTCAACTATGAAAAAGCTTTCTTTTCACATGTACTTTTTGATTAGGTATTGTCAACTTATTCAACTTGAAGATGTGAAGTGACAGGTTTTGCATGTGATGAGTGTTTTCTGTTAAAAAATAAATATTGAAATATTAACCCATGAAATACATTTTTATGGTAACCTTTGTTTTACAGTGGAGTTTTTTAAATGCTAGGTCTTTTATTGATAACTACAAATGAATAAAAAGCATTTATTCTCTCTTTGTTGATATTCAGTTGTGCTTTTATACTTTATGTTGGATAACAACCTGTGAGCAGTTGTGTAGATGCCACCATTAGTCCCTGCCTCATGCTTGCCCACAGTTCTTCCTCCCCTCCTCTCTTCCCTCTCCTGCCCATGCGCCAGAGCTGGGCCAGCCCACTGCCACACAGCCTCTGCACCTGAGCTTGCCAAAGCCCTTCCTGCCTCAAGATGTGATATTTGCCCCTCCTTGTCTGGAATGTCCTTCCCCTAGAACTGCATGAAGCTGGTTTGTTTTGGTCTCATGTTCAAAGAAGCTTCCAGACCTAAGGGAGATGTCCATTCTCCTCCCTGTCCCTGCCCCACCACTTGCATTTACCCCTTTTATTTTATTCATCTCAGCATGCTATGAAATGGTCTTGCTTATTATGTGTTTATTATTATTATTATTAACTATGAGCTCATGAGAACAGGGATTTTCTTTTAAACCGCTGTGTACCTGGCACAACATTTGTCCCCTAGTATGAGCTTGGTATCTTTGGGGCTGTAAACAGGCTTGAGCACTGACATGGGGCCTGGAAAATGTGGTTTCTGGCTAGGCAGCTGGGAGAATCTACAAAATCTGGGGGGAAAGCTGTCCTTACCCTAAACCTGGAGAGACCCTTAGGTTCAGGTCTGCAGCAAGGGGATCTGGTTCAGGAGAAGGCTGTCCTGTGAATTTGCCCCACCCACCAGGCTCAGTGGAGCAGGGCCTCTGAAGGGGGTACCCTCTGTGCGGCTCTGCTGTGGTGGTGGTTCATGAAGGACATGGGAAAGGGGCAGGAGAGGAGAGGCAGCTCTTCCTGGAGAAAAATGCACCCAGCCCAAGTTGGAGCCCTCCTGTGGCATAGGGTGGGGAGGGATTCCCCATCAGTTCTCTGTCCATGCGTGCTAATCTCACCCCTGCCCTCTAAGCAGTCCATGCTCCCAGTGTCCCTGTTCTTTTTTCTTTTCTTTTTTTTTTTTTGAGGTGGAGTTTCGTTCTTGTTGCCCAGGCTGGAGTGCCATGGCACGATCTTGGCTCACTGCAACCTCTGTCTCCTGGGTTCAAGTGATTCTCCTGCCTCAGCCTCCTGAATAGCTGGGATTACAGGTGCCTGCCACCATGCCCAGCTAATTTTTAAATTTTTTTTGTAGAGACAGGATTTCGTCTTGTTGGCCAGGCTGGTCTCAAACTCCTGACCTTAGGTGATCCACCCGCCTCAGCCTCCCAAAGTGCTGGGAATACAGGTGTGAGCCACGGCGCCCAGCCTAGTCTCCCTGCTCTAGGAAGGGATATGTTTGGGGAGGAAATCCAGGGCAGCTACCTTTGTGAGTTGTCCTAATGCTGCGTTCGGAGTTCCACACATTCAACAAGGATATCTGACATTTAAGGAAAGTGAATAGCATGTCACGAAAGACGAACAAATAACTGATCTTGAAGAAAATGTAATTAGGGAACACGATAATTCAAGAACAAAAACCTGTGAAGGACTGAGTGTGTCCCCCAAATGTGTATGTCGAAACCTAATCCCACATAGGATGGAATTAGGTGGGGCCTCTGAAAGTTGATGAGGTCACTAGTGCCCTTATAGGAGGCCCTGGAGAGCTGCTTTGCCCCTTCCAGCGTGTGAGTACACAGTGAGGAGGTGTTGCCGATGAGGAAACAGGCCTTCCTAGATGCTGAACCGGCCGGTGCCTTGATCTTGGACTTCCAGCCATCTGAGCTATGAGCACTACACTTCCATTCTTTATAAATTATCCAGTCCAAGGTACTTTAAGAACCTGAATGGATTAAGACAAACCTGATTATGCCACTCCGAGATTTGAGGTAATATTTGAACCTAAAAGAGGCTGTATGAAAGAGGTTATAATTAAAACGATCTTTGACTTAAAAATTGTTGGCCTAAGATAATTCAGTAGCAGGGCTAAATAATGGGATGACTCAAAATCAGTAACCTCAAAGGCAATGTCAAAGAAATCTCTATGTTTAACATAGAGATGACAAGATTTAGCAAGATGACAAGATCAGCCAAGAGACTTGTCCAGAGGACCTCCAGGCTGACAAAGTTTCCCCGAGGAAGTCAGATTGGAAAAGTGTCCTCAGGTTCAAGGAAACCTGGGTGTGCACTGGGTAAATAAGAGTGGCAGACAGACGGAAACAGCAAGGCCTCTGAGGTAGGAGGGACAGTGTTTTTGAATGTGAAATGTATGCCCTGATATATGTTTTCAAAAATGAATCTTGCTGCCCTTAGAAAAGGAACCCCCAAACAAGGTAAGGTCGAGCTGCCCCCCGCATGTGTCATCGGACTTTGCGTTGTGGCCCTGCCTGTGGCAACGTGTGCTCTGCTACAGCCCAGGGAAGAGGGGCGAGTTCCTAACTCCTACCCTGCTTCTAGCACACGCTGTGCTTGGCCACGTCTCTGCCTGCTAGTGTAACAGCTGCATTGGGCAAGGTTTGCCCTCTGCACACCAGACCTGCTTCCCAAGAACCAGGGAGCAGGAGAGGACCTAAGCTTAGTGGGCCGGGTTGAGGCAGGAGTGTGGAGGAGCATGGACGGTGGCATGCAGGAGGTCAGTCATTCTGCGGTTTTCGCTGGAGGTTTGCTTTTGGTAGTTTATAGAATCATCAGATTTGATGATGAAACTTTTTTCCATAAATGTTTAATTTTCAGACACTTGTATTTTTTTCTTTCTTTTTGAGACTGAGTCACTCTGTTGCTCAGGCTGGAGTGCAGTGGTACCATCTCAGCTCACTGCAACTGCCTCTCGGGTTCAAGCGATTCTCCTGCCTCAGCCTCCCAAGTAGCTGGGATCACAGGTGTGTTTCACCAAGACCGGTTAATTTTTTGTAGTTTTAGTAGACACGGGATTTCACCATGTTGGACAGGCTGGTCTTGAACTCCCGACCTAAGGTGATCCGCCACCTCCCCACCCCTAGCCTCCCAAAGTGCTGGGATTACAGGCATGAGCCACCACACCCAGCCCTGTATTTTCTTTAAAAACCAGTTTTGGCATGTTTTGTAAGTTGCCAGACTATTGGATATGTATCTTAATCATAGTTTGTTTGAAATCCTTTGTGCTTTCTAAAGCACTAGTAGCTTTCTGAAAGGAAGATTTTTAATGAATAAGTTCCCTTTTCACTTAAAGCATTGAACATTGTTCCCCCATCCTTCTCAGTCCATGTCGTATGTGTCTTTTGATCCTTTTTATCTGACTTAAGTTTTAAATTTTGATAGAACAATATTCTCCAGCCACACCGCATTGCACCTTGGGGTCCTGAAGACACCATGTGCTGCGACAGGTCCTTGCACACAGTCGCTGGGGCCTGGGATGCCCCACCTTCCTCTATCCGCTTTGCCCTTCCATCCATCGTCCCCATCTAACCCAACTTGGGAAACTCCTCATCTTTTTCCCCTGTCTCAAGGCCCAGGTTAGAGAAAGCCACTTGTCTCCGTTCCCAGGGTATGCCAGGTCATCATCACCTGTTTCATTTTCTCCCTGCACATTCCTGTCATGGGAGAAATGTTACCAATATTTCAAAAAATGCCCCGGGTGATACACGGAAAGGTGCTGCATCAGGCGCGGATGTGCAGGGCGAGGCATGCTGATCTCCTTACTGTCAGCACTGTTCACAACAGATTTCTTAGCATCCGATTTGGGAAAATGTTTTTTTCAGGCATGTAATAGAGTTCATTCACTCTTCCCTAGATAAAGGTACAAGCAGTGCATCGTCCTCTCCGTTGTCTTTTAGTGGAAAGTGGCCAAAGTGGAACAGGGTAAGAGGTGAAGGAACTGCCCCTGAAAGCTCCACGAATTCGAGGTTTGCAGAAATGGTTAGCTTTTTGCATCATGTCTGGCCGTTCTTGCAGGCAGTTACGGATTTGGAATACGGCCTTAAGGTACAGAGCTTCTGTCTGGATTTGCTCTTCTGATAGAAGAGGAAGCAGTTGCACTACACACTTAACACTCTTTTTCCCCATAGCAAAAGTAACACAGCAGCTCCTGAAAGCCACACTTCCGGCTGCGCTGGGGAGTCTCCACATTTTTGATGCGCTGGGCGTTCGTCTCAGATGCCTCGACCCCGTTCCTGCTTCTTTTACTTTGCATTTGCCTTTGTGGTCCTTCCCTCGCTTTTACTCCCCGCCCCTCCTGTTCCAGCGCCCCTCCTGCCCATGCGCCTCTCCTGCCCCAGCACCCCTACTGCCCCAGCGCCAGGCCTTTTCTAGCAGCTCCCCTGGGTTCATCTCTGCTGCAGGCATTGCTCCACCAAGGGGCGGTGCTCCCCCTGCAGGTAAGTGGTGGAACTTCACGTTTCCCTCTAGTTTTCTCTCTACATTTTAACATACACTATTATGTGTAAATATATTAATTATATATTAATTACACTTATAGAGGTTAGGTATATATGGAAGACAATCTCCACTATTTTTATTTGTCATGATTTATTGCAGGGCTCATTTATTTGATCTACCCCAACTTATTTTTTTTTTTTTTTTTGAGAGGGAGTCTCGCACTGTCGCCCAGGCTGGAGTGCAGTGGCCGGATCTCAGCTCACTGCAAGCTCCGCCTCCCAGGTTTAGGCCATTCTCCTGCCTCAGCCTCCCTATAGCTGGGACTACAGGCGCCCGCCACCTCGCCCGGCTATTTTTTTTGTATTTTTTAGTAGAGACGGGGTTTCACTGTGTTAGCCAGGATGGTCTCGATCTCCTGACCTCGTGATCCGCCCGTCTCGGCCTCCCAAAGTGCTGGGATTACAGGCTTGAGCCACCGCGCCCGGCCTACCCCAACTTATTTAACACACATTTCCAAGAAAATATCCATCACACTAGAGAGAGGAAGGGAGGAAGGAAGGGAGGGAGGGAGGGAAGGAGGAAGGAAGAAAGGGAAGGGAAAAGGAATGGAGGAAGGGAAGAATGGAAGGAGGAAGGAAGGGAAAGAGAGAAGAAAGCCATTTGTTCCTACAAACCTAAACCTCTTCATAGTAAGTTCTGGCAGAAAGTATGTTCCTGGAGTTAAACTGCAGGCTTGGAAACGGAATTTCTTAGCCTAATTTCTAAATTAGAACTGCTTATGCAAATTAACACTCCATACATTTCAACAAGCAGTTGACTGATTTCTTCTATCCACTCTGCCCGCAGATGCAAAGGTGGCCCCATCCTGTGATGTGCCACCACATCCCTTTCAGCGAAGGGCTTTGTTGGCTGCTGTGGGCATTCTCATGGCCTCTCCAGGGATGGCCTCCGCTGTAGAGACCTATGTCACCAAGGCCAGGCCCTCCCATGGGGCTCCATCCAACAACCATTCTGCCTCAGGGTAAGAGGCCCAGCCCTCTCAGCCTGAGTCCATTCTGGCTCCAAACCTCCCTGAGAGCTTGCCTGGCAAGTTCCTCTTGCTATTCTAGCTTCCAGCAGGCATTGATGTCTGGGGCACTTTTGATAAACTCCTGGTAGGAAACTCAATCTGTGGGGGTCAGAGTCCATTTCCTGGGGAGCCCAATCTGTGACCCCTAGGAGTGGGGACCATGGAAGCATTTGGCTCTCCAGCATGCGCTAAATAGGGGGTGCTGCCTGCAGTGTCCACGTGGAAACCTGGCTGGGAGAATGCCTGTGTGCTCTGCATGGGGATGCAAAGGTGTGAGCCAGCCTTCAGGGAGGGGATGTTCACTGTGATATTTGAACATCGGGATCTGAAAAACTGATGGGCTGATGGGGTCTGCCCGTGACTGGCAGCCCTTGCAGAATCATGAGGGATGAGCACAGGCCACCCTAGACAGGGGAGGGGTCCCCTACCAGCAGGGAGGTGCTGTGGGGGCAACAGGCACGTGCAGGAAAGCGGAAAAGCAGAGTAATTGAATATAAATCATGCAACTCCACTACAGTAGTTAGAAGCCTGGATGGGCAACTTGGCTGAGTGATGTTGGGCAAGTTATTTAATATCAATATTCTCAGTTTTCTCATCTGCAAAGGGGATTAAATGCTTCCTTCCCTTACAGGGCTGCCCTGGTCTTAAATTAAATAATGCCTGCAGAGAGCTTAGCATTGTTCTTGGCAAGTCACCAGTACTCAGTAAATACTATTTTTATTAAGAAGGTAAGATTTACAGCACTTAGTGTCTTAACTAAATGTTGAGAGTGAGGAGAAGGGAGAATATTTCTCAGATGATTGTTCAGTTTCTGATGAATATCTGTTCCCCTTTCGAAACCTAATTCAGATGTCACTTCCTCCTCAAAGTTCTCGCCCCCTAAGCTACTGTGATGTATTTTTATGACCTGGTAGCTTTTTTCTCATATCCCTATTAGTGGTATTGTGGTAAGAACATGAGACACAGAATCAGAAACCGTGGATTTCTGGTCTTGACTCTACTACCACTCAGAGGAGCTTCACGGTGGAAGCCGTAAGAGTTTACATTGAAAAGGATTTTCATGAAAACCTGCATTTTCATTTCGTTCACAAGAGAATTATGAGATTAGATAAACAACAATTCTTAGTATACCACAGACTGTGCTGCCCAGGAATAACACACAAGCTTTAACTCACATGATGAGCATCTTTATTTAGCTCTCCTTTTAGATATCGCATGATAAAGGTGAGTGATCCAACATTAGAAATCATCTGGACATTAAAACTGAATTATAGGCAGGTGTGGTGGCTCACACCTGTAATCCCAGCACTTAGGGAGGCCAAGGCGGGCAGATTGCTTGAACTCAGGAGTTTGAGACCAGCCTGAGCAACATGGTAAGATCCTATCTCTACAAAAAATATAAAAATTAGCTAGTCATCTTGGCTTGTGCCTGTAGTCCTAGCTATCGAGAAGACTGATGCAGGAGGATCATTTGAGCTCAGGAGTTTGAGACCATTCTGGGCAATATGGTGAAAACCTATCTCTACAAAGAAAAAGCAAAGATTAGCTGGGCATGGTAGCACATGCCTGTGGTCCCAGCTACTCGGGAGACTGAGGCAGGAGGATTGCTTGAGCCAGGGAGGTCGAGGCTGCAGTGAACTGAGATTGCACCACTGCACTCCAGCCTGGGTGACAGAGTAAGACCCTATCTCAAAAAAAAGAACTAATTTTAACAAACTATCTTTCAAATTATATCAAAACAGTAGTTCGTAAATTCCATGTTGCCCAGAGATGGTGACGAGCTCTTCTGTGATTTGACAGTGCAGTTACTGAAGGGAAGACACCGTGCAAATACATGGTAAAAATATTCAAATTATTACTGATTGGACACAAAATATTGAAGTAAATAACATAAAACTGTAATATGCCATTATGATGACATTAATGAAAAATTGGATAATGAATGTCATTGAAAGAACATGTATTGATATACATGCTAAATGTTCTTAGTCACTGAAAGTGTGAAATATCCTCTAAACTCATATGTGAAAAAAGAACTTGAAAAAGATTTCCAGAAATGTGACAATTCTAACACTTTCATGACATTTTAAAAAAGGGATTGTAAAGATTGATAAAACCCTTAAAACCTCTCAAAAAATCATTTTTGATCAACAGAGTAAATTGATTTTTTACCTCTGTTGAAAGATATTTTTAAAAGCATTGTCCTGTGGAAAGGTGATATGAGAACGTTTGCTGTTTAATGTAGCACACATGTCTCAAAAAGGCATGCCAGGCAGTCACAGATATCTTAGTTTTTTGGATTTTGTGATGTTTGTGGTATTTATCAGATTTTTAAAATTTGTGATTTGTTGGGATTTGTTCCTCATTCACAGGTAATTTTATATACTTTTGTATTCACTTTTGAAAAGAAGGCAACTCTAAATTTTATGAACTTCAAGTGCTATAAAACAATTACCACAGTACATTTTGAAAAATTCACCCCAAAAAGAAACGTTGTACCCATCGGCAGTAACTCCCTGTGCTCCGCCTTCCTCTCAGCTCCCTGTCTGGCAACCACTTCCTCTCTTTTTAGAGTTGCCTCTTCTGGACATTACATATAAACGGAATGATACACTATGTGGCCTTTTATGACTGGCTTCTTTCACTTAGCATAACGTTTTCAAGATTCATCTGTGTTGTAGCATTTGTCAGTGCTTCATTTATTTTTGTTTCCTAACAATATTCCATTGTAGGGATTGACCACACTTTATCCACTCATTGGTTGATGGACATTTGGATTGTTTCCACTTTTTTTTGCTGTTGTGAATAACACTGCTAAGCACATTCATATGCAATGTTTGTGTAGATATAGAATATACTTTATTTTCTCTTGAGTACATAAAAGTGGAGCTTCTGGGTAATATAATAACTCTATGTTTAGTATTTTGAAGACTTGCTAAATTGTTTTCCAAAGCAGCTGCACCATTTTATATCCCTACCAGCAATGCATGAAGCTTCCAGTTTCTCCATATCATCACGAATACTCCTTGTAATCTCTCCTTTTAAAAATAGACATTCTGGCAGGTGTGACATTCTTTCTCCTTGTGGTTTAGATTTGCATTTGGAGCATGTCTTATTTGCACTTAAAAATATTAACATTTATTCTGTTGTTGTTGGGTAAACTGTTTGAGAGATGTTGATATGGTTTGGCTGTGTCCCCACCCAAAATCTCATCTTGAATTGTAATCCCCGTAATCCCCATGTGTCAAGGGTGGGACCAGGTGGAGGTAATCGGATCATGAGTGTGGTTTTCTCTATGCTGTGTTCATGATAGTAAGTCTCACGAGGTCTGATGGTTTCATAAGCATCTGGCATTTCCCCTGCTTGCACTCACACTGTCCTTCCACACTATGAAGAAGGTGCCTTGGTTCTCCTTTGCCTTCTGTCATGATTGTAAGTTTCATGAGGCCTCCCCAGCCATGCTGAACTGTGAGTCAATTAAACCTCTTTCCTTTATAAATTACCCAGCTGCGGCTATTTCTTCTTAGCAGTGTGAGAACGGACTAATATAGGTGTTTTTTAGGTCTCGTTATAGTGTCGTTCAAGTCTTTTATTTCCTTGTTGATCTTACTCTTCGTTGTTCTATCCATTATTGAAAATGGGGCATTGGCCGGGTGTGGTGGCTCACGCCTATAATCCCAGCACTTTGGGAGGCCGAGACCAGCACATCACTTGAGGTCCAGGGTTTGAGACCAGCCTGGCGAACATGGAGAAATCCTGTCTCTACCAAAAATACAAAAATTAGCCAGGTGTGGCAGCATGCGCCTGTAATCCCAGCTACTTGGGAGGCTGAGGCAGGAGAATTGCTTGAACCCTGGAGGCGGAGTTTGCAGTGAGCCAAGATCATGTCACTGCACTCCAGTCTGGGTGACAGAGTGAGACTCAAAAAAGAAAAAAAAAAAAAAAGAGAAGAAAGGAAACGGGGCATTGGATTTGTAAGTTTCTGACAGGTTCATTTTGCCTGCTTTCCAGATAGAGCCGATTTATGAGGACAGGGAAATTGCAGTGGAGAAAGAGTTTAATACACATAGAACTGGCTAAACAAGAGACTGGAGTTATATTATTACTCAAATCAGCCTCACAAAAATTTGGAGGCTAGGGCTTTTCAAGGATAGTTTGGTGGGCAGGAGTTTGTGTACTAAGAAACTAAATATTCCTTGTGTACTAAGTCAGCTTCTGGGTAGGGGCCAGAGGACGAGTTGAACCAAGAATTCAAGAGGTACAGGTTCAAGTAGGGCCATCTGGTTGTCAGAAATGCAAAAGCCTGGAAAGTCATCTCAAATGTTAGGGTCTACAATAGTCAAGTTATTTATAGTAATTGGGAAAGTTGCAAATCTTGTGACCTCTGTAAAAAATAAGTGATAATCTTTACACCTATGTATTAGCAGAATTCAGGCCCCTCACATTCTCCTAACCTGGTTCATTAGTTTTACAAAGGCAGTTTAATTTTGGGGGGCAGGGCTATTATCATCTAAACTATAAACTAGAATCATTTCTCCCAAAGTTAGCTTGGCCCATGCCCAAGAATGACCCAGGGCAATTTGGAGATTAAAGTCAAGATGGAGTTGGTTAGATCAGATCTCTTTCACTGTTATAATTTTCTCACTGTTAAAATTTACAAAGGCAGTTTCAAAATCTGAAACTTTTATTGTTAAATTATTTATTTATTCCTTTAGTTCTGTCATTTTTTGCTTCTTGTATTTTGGAACTCTGTTGTTAGGTGCATACATATTTGTAATCGTTATATCTTCTTGATGGATTGGTATTGTAATCACTGTAAAATACACTATTATCATTGTAAAATGTTCCTTTTTATCTTTAGTATTTTTTGTCTGTTTGATTTAAAGTCTATTTTGTTTGATATTAGCATAGCTATTCTTGCTCTTACTGTGGCAAATTGTATGATACCTTTTTCTTTTAGTGTATTTATATCTTTGAATCTAAAGTTTGTCTCCTGTAGATAGCATATAGTTGGATAATTTTTAGTTCTTTTGATTGGATTGTTTAATTCATTCATTTTTAGTGTTACTATTGATATGGCTGGATTTGTATCTGCAATTTTAATTTTTGTTTTCCATATGTCTCATGTCTTTTTGTGGCTTTGCTTCTTCTTCATTGCTTTCTTTCGCATTAAGTATTTTCTAGTTTAACAACTTAATTTCTTAAATTATTTTTAACCATATTTTGACTTATCTCCTTAGTGAATCCTTGAGGGCACACAATCTCCTTCTCAGTTTATCAGAATCTACTTAAGTTTATACTAACTTATGTCCAGTGAGATATAAACAAATTTCTTCTTTATAGCTCTAGGTCCTCTTCACTTGTTTTTGTGCTATTATTGTTATACTTATTACCTCTGTATATGTTACAAGCCCAAGAATACTATTATACTTACTTATAAAATTTTATGTTTTTTAAAGAACCTGAGACTAGAAGTGAGGGAAGTAGGGCATGCAGGAAGGAAGGAAGAGGAAGGAAAAGCATGTGAAAGGGGCTGCACCTCCTTTAGTGGATACCCTGAGCTTATTTCCAAGGGCCTTTGTGAACTCCCACTGACAACTCTTTGGAAGATGAAATCCCCCCTTTCCTGCATCTTACTAGAACAATGTATCCTGGAGGACATCCCTTGCCTTTCATCAGGTGACCCTATACCAGAGGCAGAACTTCTGATTGTGCGGATTTCAAAATGGTTCCACATACTTCTAGTTTTCATCACAGAATTCATTGCAATAGTCAAACACTGTTCCACTTACTGCAGTTTTCTACTATCTGGGTTTTGTTCAGTTGAAGTTAAATAAATTTTATGCACAAACCTTTCATGGCTGTCTGTGATCTTTTTAAAAATGTGAACATGTACAGGATGATGAGTTCTAAGGATGTATGTTCTGCAAAGCCTCAGAGCAGGAAGTAGAAGTACACTTGTGCATTAGAAGATGAATATGCTTTTGGAGCTTAGACCCCATTTTCTTTTTTGTTCTTTCTTTCTTTCCTTCCTTCCTTCTTTCTTTCTTTTTTTTTTTTGTGACAGAGTGTTGCCCTGTCCCTCAGGGCGGAGTGTAATAGTGTAATCGCAGCTTACTCCAACCCCGCTTTCTGGGTTCAAGCAAGTCTCATGCCTCAGCTTCCCACATAGCTGGGATTATGGGTGCCCACCACCACGCCTGGTTAATTTTTGTATTTTTGGTAGAGACAGGCTTTTGCCATGTTGGCCAGGCTGATCTTGACTTCAGGTGATTCACCTACCTCGACCTCCTGAAGCACTGGGATTATAGGCATGAACTACCACGCCCGGCCTGGACCCTGTTTTCTACATTTTAGTACACATATTCCTACAGAGAGATGTACATAACCCACTGACATACTAGGGAAATTTTGAAATGTAACCTTTCAAAAATTGAAGCTTGAGTAACTTTGTTTTGTTGTACTCTGTATCAGTGGAGGAGGCATATGTTCTATAATAGATATAATGAATGTCTATAATGTCTATAATGAATGTCTGCTGGGCTTCATTGACCCATACATTGCCTTAAAATCAAATGATGATTTCTTAAAGTCTAGACATTCCCTAGAAATGGGAACATTCTGAATTTTAAGTGCTAAGTCAGAATAGGTGTTAAAATGAGCCTTTGGAAAAACAGTCTGTCATTTTGCACACATCTATGTTTTAGGTGCAATAGCAAATAAATGCAGTACATGAACGAAGGAGTGCTCATGGGAAATTAAAGGTGGCCTTGTCTAAAGGGAAGTACTGTGGGCCATGGTCGGAATCCTAGGGTTCTGGATCCTGCCATGCCCCTCCCTGGCAGCCTGGCTGGCTTCCCCGAGCTCCATCTTTCACCAGCGGGAGCGGAACTATTTCTCAGTGTTTCCGCTCTGGGCTGTTGGAGCTCCAGGGCTCTCAGGGTGCTTCAGGGGGCTGTGGACAGGAAGAGGAACAGCACTTTTTTCCTAACATTTACAAAGAGCAATATTCCTTAAACAACTGGTTTAGGGAAAGCTACTGGACTAAGTTCTCCCAGCCCTAACTTTCTGGCTCTTTGGGAACTGTCCATTTCTACCGAGTGGCTGGCCTCAGTTAGGATTGCAGCGAGCAAGCTGCCTGGATGGTGCGATCACCTGGGAAGGAAAGCAAAGCCTTCTAGAGAAGGCCAGTGTGACCTCTGTGTTATCAGCTGAACATGTTCTGAGGCAACATCAAGTCCTGATGCTCAAGGCAGACCGTTCAGGCCTCCGTTAGAAGACAAGCATGCCTGCTCATGTCTAGGGAAGCTGTGTTCAAAGTCAGTGAAAGTAATGACTAAAATTATTTAATATCTTAAAAGCACCTCCTCTCCCAAAATGCTAAAACTACTTTCTTTTTTTACTTGTATGTAGGTATTTAAATAAGATTATCTACATAAAATAACTACTAGTACGACAAGAAAAAATAGGTCATTTATTCAGCTCACATTTTCAAGTCAAACCACTTGAGTTGTGGGAGTGGTTTATCTGCAGCTATTTCCACCTCTTTGAAAAAGAGAAAGAAAAAATATTGCCATGGGCTTAGAAAAATATTTGGCAATGCATCTCCTAAGAAACAGTGGAAAGCTTTTCATTTATTTTTCTGTCTCTTTTTTTTTTTTTTTTTTGAAACGTAGTCTCACTCTGTCGCCCAAACTGGAGTGCAGTGGCGTGATCTCGCCTCACTGCAGCCTGCACTTTGCAGGTTCAAGTGATTCTCCTGCCTCAGCCTCCTGAGTAGCCAGGACTACAGGCACGCTATCATGTCTAGCTAAATTTTTGTATTTTTAGTAGAGGCAGGATTTCGCTGTGTTGGCCAGGCTGGTCTCGAACACCTGACCTCAGGTGATCTGCCCGTCTTGGCCTCCTAAAGTGCTGGGATTACAGGCATGAGTCCACTGCACCTGGCCTACATTAATTTTTCTACTGAGGAAATAAATTGAGGGCTCAGAAGACTTTGAAAAAAATATGGGTTTTTAGAGGAAAACAGTGTTTAAATGAGCAACTTTACAAGATCAACTATTTGGTTGATTCCCCGAGGTGAAGTAAAGATGGAGAGGGAGAGTGGCAGAGCCTAACAGAATGTGAGAGGCAGAATCCAGGGCCAGGAGGAGAAAGTTCAACAAGGAGAGGAGGAGCTGGGGACAGGGGAGGAGGAAGGGCAGGAAAGGACACGCTGGACACGGTGGGGGTGAGTCCACTGCGAGTCAGTGTTCCCAAGGGGAAAGAAAGTGAACAGTAGTGGGTTTTTGCGCTCATTACAATAATTGGGGTTTTTTGGCTGCTCTTATCAGAAGGGGCTATCAACCGATATTGCTGCCATGACATTCATGTGTCACCACCACACACAATATCCTTATCACTTCTATCAGTGATTGACTTTACTGTATTTGTTAGTCACAGAAGCCTCCTGGGAGGAAATATTCTCAACTGCAGCAGTGTGGAAAAAATAATCTCCTCTTGTGAGGTGCTTGCTTCAGGACTGAATAAAATCCAGTAGACTTTCCACACCCTAGTTCTGAGAATACTGGAATATAAATGGAATACAGTTATTCCTGAGGATACCAAGTCGCTCATATGAAATGGCGTCATATTTGCATATAAACTATGTGAATCCTCCTGTGTACTTTAAATCTCTATTATGATATCTAATACAATATAAATGCTATGTAAATAGTTGTTTATTGTTTTTTAACTTGTTTTTTTTATTGTTGATCACCTTTTGTTTTATTCTTTTAAAATATCTTGGTCTATGATTGGTTGAATCCACAGATGCAGAACCCATGGATACACAGGCTGACTGTATACGCATAATATGTAGAAAGCATAATATATACAGAAATGAATACTTAACAGATCATTTTTACAAGTGATGTTTACTTCCCAACCTAAGTAATTTTCTAAAAATGAGTTGAAGATTTTCAGAATTCTCAGAGATTTATTTGTGTATTGAAAAGGAGCAAAATCTTTTTTTTTTTTTTTTTTTTTTTTGAGACAGAATCTCACTCTGTCGCCCAGGCTGGAGTGCAGTGGCGTGATCTCAGCTCACTGCAACCTCTGCCTCCTGGGTTCAAGAGATTCTTCTGCCTCAGCCTCCTGAGTAGCTGGGACTACAGGAGCGTGCCACCACTCCCAGCTAATTTTTGTATTTTTGGTAGAGACGGGGTTTCACGATGTTGGTCAGGCTAGTCTCAAACTCCTGACCTCAAGTGATGCGGCCGCTTGGCCTCCCAAAGTTCTGGGATTACAGGCACGAGCCACTGCAGCCAGCCGCAAAACCTTAAGTTATATGAACTATTTAAATTATCTCAATAATACTTAAACCTTCCTGTGAGATGGAATATAGAGCCAAGCTGTATATCCTCAAGCTCTAACTGCCGGGATTCCTAATTGTTTTCTACAAAGCATAGTATTGCAGACACTATTTAATACACCATATGTTCTCATCAACATATGAGAACACACACATATATATATATATTTGCATAAATAATAACTTTTCCTTAATTGCGTGGGCTTGAAGAAGTAGTAGAAATATAGGCCACCATACAGTGCACACTAGAATAGGAAGCCTTGCAGAAGATTATCTTGCCATTTCTCTCCAGGGTAGCTGCATTTTCCACTGTGGTTTGACTTCTGTGGTTTCAGAGCTAATGTGTGCACTGACAGTGTGTACTATTATGTAACAGCAATCATACTGTGGATGTGCTTGTCTGTCAGTGCTCACTCATACTTGGATAAAGTAAAACCCTGGTTAATGAGATGACTCAGAGACAGGTGCTCTCATTAATTGAATTTTCTTCTTAAATGAAAGATTTGGAAACTTTAATATTGAATACATAGTTAAAACGCAAGTACATTCATTAGTACACTTCATAATCTTTAATGATTTAACTTTTTAATGACTTAAGACCTTTTATTAATTCAGGGTCATCATCCTAAATATCAGTTATTGTTTCATACCTCAGCTGTTGCCATAGGAGAGAAGGGAAAGCCCTGCATAAAACCTCCCAAGGCTGCTGTTTCCCAGCTGTTACCTTGTTTGTGACCTTTGGGTTACCCTTAGTCCATACAGAATGGGGGAACCAGGAGTGGGAAAGAGCCTGGGTGCTGAATTACTGTGTGGAGCAGATTCTCCTCCTCAGAAAAGCTGATTAGATGATTGGGTTTTTACCTGTGTAAGAAGGTTCTAGTGTGCTTTGTCATTGAGATTTTAACTTACACCTCAATTAACACACGTTTTCCATTTTCTAAGAATCATAAAATATCAGGCTAAATGGGTGCCAGGACATTCTCAGCAAAGAGAGAAGACATCAAGAAAACTAAGTGGAAATTGGAATGAAAACTTCAATGAATGGAACAGATTCTTACCAGATGGGTTTGTTGACAAAAAGACCCAAACTCTGTAAAATATTTAAAGAGGTTTATTCTGAGCCAAAGGTGAGAGGCCATGGCCCATGACAGCCTCAGGAGATCCTGAGAACATGTGCCCAAGGTGGTTGGGTTACAGCTTGATTTGGTACATTTTAGGGAGACAGAAATTACAGGCAAAGACATAACTCAATACACATAAGGTTTCTATTGGTTCAGCCCATAAAGGTGGGACATCTCAAAGTGGGGTGCGAGGCTTCCAGGTCATAGGTAGATTCAAAGATTTCCTGATTGGCAATTGGTTGAAAGAGCCTAAAGAGTTGAAGTCAGCAGAAATAAATGTTTGGGGATAAGGTAAGGTGGGTTGTGGAAGCCAAGATTCTTGTTATGTAGATGAAGCCTCCAGATAGCAGGCTTCAGAGACAACAGATCATCAGACTTTAAAAATTGTCAGGCTCTTAGTTAAATCTCTCTGGATCAAAAAAAGACTGGAAAGGGAAGGGGACTTTGTACAGAAAGTAAAGGAATGAAATGGCCTCATAAAGCTGTTTCTTGTCTTTGCAAGAGACAGTTTACAGGGCCACTTCAAAATATATTGAAGAAATATATTTCAGAGTAAAATATATTTTGATTTCTCCGACTTTTGGAGTAAAATATATTTTGATTTGTTTCATAGCCTGCTATGTCATGTGATGTGGAATTTGGTATCTTACTGGTACAAAGAGCCTATTTTGTTATTCTTAAGGTCTCTGTTTTGGCTTGGCATGGTGGCTCACGCCTGTAATCCCAGCACTTTGAGAGGCAGACAGAGGCAGATCAGCCTGGTCAACATGGAAAAACCCCATCTCTGCTAAAAATGCAAAAATTAGCCCAGTGTGGTGGCAGGTGCCTGTAATTCCAGTTACTTGGGAGGCTGAGGCAGGAGTATCACTTGAACCCAGGAGGTGAGGAGGTGGAGGTTGCAGTGAGCTGAGATTGTGCCATTGCACTCCAGCCTGGGCAACAAGTGTGAAACTCCGTCTCAAAAAAAAAAACAAACAAACAAACAAAAAAAACAAAAAAAAAAACCAGCTCTATTTTATTGTTAATGCTGAAACTTCAAAGGGAGGAGAGTATAATGAGGCAGGTTCCCCCGTCCGCCCCACTCCCCCTTCACATCATGGCCTGAACTACATTTTCAGGATTTTTTGGAATGCCTTTGGCCAAGAGGGGAAGTCCATTCAGTCGGTTGCAGGGTTTTGAATTGTATTTTCAGTTGACAGGTTCAAAAACACAAAAAAGATAAAAGAGGAATGAGTCGGCTAACTTGAAGACATACCAACAAAATTATCAAATTGAACAACAGAGAAAGAAAACTGATAAAAATGAACAGAACCAGAGAATTTTGGATTACTACCAAAAGACTTAGCATTTGTATTATTGGAATATTAGGAGGAGATGAGAAAGAATGAGTACAGAAGAAATATTTAAAGAAATAATGGCAAAGAACTTTCCAAATCTAGCAAAAACACTTAAACCTACAGATTCAAGAACCCCCAAACAGGATAAATCCAAATAAATCCATGTCAAGATACATCAGGATCAAACTACTGAAAACTAGACGAAAGTCTTGAGAACAGCCACAGTAAAATGATGCATTACTTATTAGGAAAACAAGGATTCAAATGAATGCTGATTTCTCATTAGAAATCATGAAGACCCGAAGGAAGTGCTGAAACAAAGGAAATGTCAGCCAGAATTCTGTATCCAGGGACAATGTCTTCCAGGAATGAAGGTGAAATCAAGATATTCCCAAATTAAGGAAAAGAAAGAAAATCCATTGGTAGGAGGTCTGTTCTAAAAGAACTGCTACAGTTTTTCAGACAAAAGAGATGTGTGACCAGACAAAAACCTTGAAGATCAGAAATGGTAATTATATAAGGAAATATAAGACTAGTCTCTTGGGTTTTAAAAATGATTATGATTTGATGGTTGAAATCAACAATTATAATATCTGTTGGGGTTTCCAATGTATGCATCATATGTAGATGTAATATGATGAATTACTTTTACTCCTAACACTTCTGGCACTAAATACATATTTTTGTTTTCACACCAGCAACCAATTATCCAACCCTCTGGATACCAACGAGGTGTCCAGCATTCAATTTAATTCTGACACTGACTACCTAGAGTTAGTGTCAAAACCCACAGGTTCAGGGCCCAGTCCCACAAGAATGTCCCACCTCAAATTTTAATTACAACTTCCGTGCCTTCTATATTTCTGACCAAATGGCTACAAATCAGGAATTTTCATGACCCTCTGCCCCTTGAGGTCAATAATTGGCTAGACCTGCCCACAGAACTCAGGGGAAACAGTTTATTTACCATATTATTAAGTATGCAAATAAACGGCCGGACGAAGAGGTACATAGGGAAAGATCCAAAGGGGTCCTGAGTGTAAGAGTTCCTGTCTCCATGGAGTTGGGGGTGCACCTTCCATCTGGAATGCGAATGCATTTGTTGACCTGGAAGACCTCCAAACCCTTTTACTAAGGGCTTTTTGAGGGCTCTCCTACAAAAACATGATTAATTAAATCTGGCCATTGGTGACTAACTTAGCATCCACCTCCTCTCCCTTTTCCAGAGGTTGGAGGGGGAGGTGGAGCTAAAAGTAACCCTCTGATTATACAGTTGTTTTGTCTGATAACCAGACCCCATCCTGGAGCCATCTAGGGGCCTACCAAGAGTCATCTTATAGCATAAACTCAGGTATGGTTGAAAAGGGCTTATTGTCAATAATAAAAGATGGTTCTCTCACTCCTGTCACTCAGAAAATTATAAGAATTTTAGGAGCTCTGTGCCAGGAACTGGGGATAAAGACCAAATATATGTTCTTTATTATATATAGCTGGACACCCAGCTGGTGTCAGAAGAGTTGAAATATTGGTCATTGGTGTAGAAAAAGCCCACATATTTGGTGTCACACGTTTTAGAAGTAAAAACAATGAGATGTGAGGTACCCATATGATGCTTAGGTTTCTCCATTTAAGTTGAAGTGGTAAAATATTGATTGTAAGTAGACTGTGAAAATTTTGTTAACTATGTGTAATGTAATTCCTTGAGTAAACACTTTTAAAACTATGAAAAAATACATAGTTAAATATATAATAGATAAATAAAAATAGTATGCTACAAAATGTTCATATAATCCAAAGGAAGGTATGAAAGAAAAAACAAGAATGAAAAACAGAAGGTAAAACAAAACAAATAACAAAATGGTAAACCTGAAGGCAAATACATCAATGCTAACAGACATCTATAGAGCATGTTAGCCAAAAACAAAATATACATTTTTCTGTATACATACACGAAATCTTCTCCAGGATAGATTATATGTTAGGCCAAAATCAAACTTCAATGTATTTAAAAGGACAGAAATAACACAAATATGTTCTCTAGTCACTTTGAAATAAAATAGGAAATTAATAGCAGGAAAAAATCTGGGAAACTCACAGATATATAGAAATGTAAAGACACTCTCCTAAATAACCAGTGGATCAAAGGAGAACTCAAAAAGGAAATCAGAGAATACTTGGAGATGTATGAAAATGAAGATAAAACACACCAACCTTATGGAATCCAGTGAAAGCAGATGGGGGCTTAGAGGACAATTTAAAGCTATAAATGCTTATATTAAGAAGGAAAAAAATAAATCAATAAGCTAAACTTCCACTTAAAGATACTGGAGAAAGAAGAGCAAACTAAATCTAAAGCAAGCAAAATGAAGAAAATAAAGATTAAAATGAAAATTAGTGAAATAGAGAATAGAAAGACAATAGAGGAAATCAATAAAATAAAAAACTGGTTCTTTGAAAAAAATCCAACAAAACTGACAATCCTATAGCAAGATTGACCAAGAAAAAGAGAAGATTTACCTTACTAGCATCAGCAATAAGAGAAGACGTTACTTCTGACCTTGACAGAAATACAAAGGGTTGTAAAGGAAGACTGTGACAGCAATTGTACATCAACAAATTAAATAACTTAGATAAAGTGGGAAGATTTCTAGAAAGATATAAACTACCAAAACGGATTTAATAAACTATCAAAAACCTAAAAAGAACTGTAATAATCAAGATGGAATAGCTAAGCAAAAAATCTACCCACAAAGTAAAAGCCCTGTATCAAGTGGTTTCACCACTGAATTCTACCAAAAATTTTTTTTTAAAAATTAACACCAATTCTTTACAAACTCTCTCAAAAAAGAGGAGGAATACTTTCCAATTCATTTTAGGAGGCTAGTTGCCCTGATACCAAAACCAGACAAAAACCTCATAAGAAATAAAAAAGATGAATATATCTTATGAATACATGCAGACATCATCAACAAAATACTAGCAAACCAAATCTGACAACATGTAAAAGGAGATATCCACCATGACCAAGTGGAATTTTTATCCCAGGAATGCACAGTTGATTCAACATTTGAAAGTCAATTAATGTAATACATAATAACAATAGAATACATACAAAAATTACATGATCATCTCAAAAGATGCAGAAAATACATTTGGAAAAAACCAACACTCTGTCATAATATAAATACTCAAGAAACTAGGAATAGAAGAAAACTTCCTCAACCTGATAAAAAGTAACCATAAAAAACCCACTGCTACTATTATCCTTAATTGTGAAAGGATGGATGCTTTCCCCCAAGAGGAGAAACAAGACGAGGATAACCGCTCGCTTCACTTATATACAACATTGTTCTAGAAGTTCTAGCCAGGGTAATTAGGGAAAAATAAAAATAAAAGCCATCGGTTTGGAAAGAAAGGCATAAAACTGTAGATGTTATGATCTTGTATATACAATAGTCTAAGCAATTCACTTAAAAAAAACTATTGGAACTAACAAACAAGTTTAGCAAGGGTACAGGATACAAGATTAATATACAAAAATCAATTTGTGTATTTTTACACATTTGCAATGAACAATCTGAAAATGTAATTAAAATATTCATTTACAATAGCATCAAAAATAAATTCTTTTTTTTTTTTTTATTATACTTTAAGTTCTAGGGTACATGGGCACAACGTGCAGCTTTGTTACATATGTATACTTCTGCCATGTTGGTGTGCTGCACCCATCAACTTGTCAGCACCCATCAACTCGTCATTTACATCAATTCTTAAGAATAAATTTAACATAAAAATTGCAAAACTTACTGTACTTTGAAACTATGAAACATAATGAAAAATTAAAGAAGATCTAAACAAAAAGAAATACCTTTCATATTCGTGGATCAGAATACATAATATTGTTAAAATGACAATACTCCCCAAATTATTACACAGATTAAAAGTAATCCCTACCAGAATCACAGCAATTTTTTGCAGACATTGACAAACTGATTCTGAAATTCACATAGAATTGCAGGGAATCCACAATAGCCAAAACAATCTTAAAAATGAAGAATAAAGTAGGACTCATACTTCCTAATTTTAAAATTTACTACAATGTGATGGTAATCAAGACAGTGTGGTACTGGCATAAAGATAGAAATACAAATCAATGAAATAGAATTGAGAGTCCGGAAGTATATACATACATCTATGGTCAACTGAGTTTTGAAAAGGGCTCCAAGACCATGCAATGGGGGAAATAATAGTCTTTTTAACAAATTATACTAGGTGGAATGGATAATCACATCCAAAAGAATGAAGTTTGATCCTTACCTCACACTGTACAAAAAGTTAACTCAAAATAGATCAAAGATCTAAATGTAAAAAAAAAACACTAAAACTCTTAGAAGAAATCTGTATTAGGGTTCTCTAAAGGGACAGAATTAATAGGATGGATGTGTACATAAAGGGGAGTTTATTAAGGAGCATTAACTCACACAATGACAAGGTGAGGTCCCACAATAGCCCGTCTGCAAACTGAGGAGCAAGGAAGCCAGACCCAGTCCCAAAGCTGAAGAACTTGGAGTCTGATGTTTGAGAGCAGGGAGCATCCAGCATGGGAGAAAGATGTAGGCTCAGAGGTTAAGTCAGTCTAGTTTTTTCACATTCTTCTGCCTGTTTTTTTTTTTGGCTGAGCTGGCAGCTGATTAGATTGTGCCCACCCAGATTGAGGGTGGGTCTGCCTTTCCCAGTCCACTGACTCAAATGTTAATCTCCTTTGGCAACAGTCTCACAGATACACCCAGAAACAATACTTTGCCTCCTTCAATCCAATCAAGTTGACACTCAGTATTAACCATCACAAGTCCACCCCTTGTCAACTTGAACCCATATACATCTCCTGAAATCATACATAATCTTCAAATAAAGACAATAATAAGGTAATAATAATTATGGCTAACATAATACAACTATCTTTCATATAACTGGAAACACACCAATTCCCAACTCAAATGCTATTATATAAAGTTAACAATACTTAAATGCTGATATGAAGTCAATAAATCTTACGTCACATGATAAAGGAAAAAGGAAATAAAATGAAGATATTTTCTTAGTACAAGTGTATATGTGCACAGACATGTTCTTAATGAAGGAGGAAATACTCATGACAATTACAGTCCCCATTTTTGCAGCTGGTCACATGGTCATAGCTGGTATTGATGACTACCTTCTTCTACTACCCATTCTGTATTCCCTTTGCCTTCAGCAAGCATCTCAGCAGGTTGTGGTTTTTTTCCTGGAGGAGTGACCCAAACCTTAATTCCTGAAGAGTCTGAGCCATTTGTAGTCCTGCCTGGATTGTGCTGTTGTAGTTTCCCATTGACCTTAATCGTAGGGCATGGTAATACTACATGGATCCCTAATGGATTGCCTGTATTCCACACATACTCTTCCTTACTTCCATAGTGGAGTGAAATTAGTAGTGAAATTAGTAGTAGACTAATTTCATCTTGATAGTTTGAGTCAATCACCCCAGCCAACACTGTAACTCCCTTCTCTTAGCCTCTTGACTTAAAGGTAGGAGGAGCCCAAAGTGTCCAGGTGGCAATCTTAACTTCCAGTTTAATGGAATTGTTGTTATGTCTCCTGGTGGCAGTGTTCCTTTCTGTGGAACTAAGACCCCTAGGCCAGCAGGACATAATGTCGCAGGAACAGGAAGCAAAAATTTTACTAGCGGATCACTAGGGGTGATGGTGAGTGGTGCCACTTCCACTTCTACCCCTTGATTCCTAGACTTGTGAATTGCAGCTATGGGAGAAACAGTACCATATACTGGATGCTGATTCAGAGCATACATGGTCTTCTGTAGAAATTTGCTGCTGCCCTGCAAAGTATTGTCACCTAGTTGGCATTGTAATTGTGACTTCAAAAGGCCATTCCACTGTTCTACCAATCCAGCTGCTTCAGTATGAGGGGGAACATGGTAAGACCAGTGAATTCCATGAGCATGAACCCACTGCCACACTTCTTTAGCTGTAAAGTGACTGCAATGCTGTGTGGAATACCATGACAGTGAATAAAGCATTTTGTGAGTTCACGGTTGGTAGTCTTGGCAGAAGCATTGTATGCAGGATAGGCAAACTCATATTCAGGGTAAGTATCTATTCTGGTGAGAACAAACTGCTGCCCTTTCCATGATGGAAGAAGTCAGTGTAATCACCCTGCCACCAACCAGCTGGCTGATCATCCCAAGGAATGGTGCCATATTGAGAGCTCAGTGTTTAGATTAGATTGTGCCCATTCAGATTGAGGGTGGGTCTGCCATTCCCAATCCACTGACTCACATGTTAATCTCCTTTGGCAACACCCTCACAGACACACCCAAGAACAATACTTTACATCCTTCAATCCAATCAAGTTAACACTCAATAGTAACCATCACAAACCATACAGAGAAATATTTATGACTTTGGATTTGGCAAAGGATTTTTAGATATGATACCAAAAGCATGAGGAACAAAAGAAAAATAAGTAAATTTGACTTCATCAAAGTTAAAATCTTTGCGACCCAAAGGACATCAAGAAAAAACATGAAAAGAACAACCCAAAGAATGGGCGAGAATATTTGCAAATCAAAAAAGGTACAAGCATCTAGAATATATAAATAACTCTTGCAACTCAATAATAATAAACCCTAAATAATCCAATTGAAAAATGGGCAAATATCTGAATAGATTTCTCTAAGGAAGATAAATAAGTGGAAGAAAAGCACTTGAAAAGATGCTTGAATATTAGGGAAATGCAAATCAACCAAAATGAAGTACAACTTCTTATCCACTAGGAAGGCTAGAATGAAAAGGTCAGATAATCACAAATGCTGGTAAGGATATGGAGAAATCAGAACCCTCCTACACTGCTGCTGCAAATGAAAAATATTGTAGCTGCTTTGGAAAACAGTTTAGCAGTTCCTTAAATGATTAAACATAGAGTTACCATACGACCAAGTAATTCCACTCGTAGCTATATATCCAAGACAAATTGTGAAGACAAATTGTGATATTGTGAAATATATATTTGGTATTTGATCCAATTTCCTGGCATACAACTTCGGAAATCCTTAGTATCGCCAAAGTGATGTCTTTTTGTATGCTAATGATTGCCTGATGGTTGGCTTCTCCTAGGTAGCTTCAGGTATATCCATTCCTATGAGAGTCCAGATTAGGTAAATCTATAGAGACAGGAAGTAGGTTAGTGGTTGCTGCTTAGGAATGGTGGGGGTAAGGATAAGGTGATGAGTGCTAAAGGGTATGATGCTTCTTTTTGAGATGAAAATGTCCTGAAGTTGATTGTGGTGATGGTTGTACAACTCTGAATATCCTAAAAACCCACTGAATTTGTAGTAGAGACAGGGTTTCAACATGTTGGTCAGGCTGGTCTTGAACTCCTGACCTCAGGTGATCCACCCGCCTCAGTCTCCCAGAGTGCTGCGATTACAGGCATGAGCTAAGGCGCCATGGTGGCAGGTGCCTGTAATCCCAGCTACTCAGGAGGCTGAGACAGGAGAATAGCATGAACCCGGAGGCTGAGGTTGCGCCATTGCACTCCAGCCTGGGTGACAGAGGGAGACTCCATCTCAAAAAACAAACCAAAACAACAACAACAAATCCCACTGAATTGTAGTTTAAGTGGAAAGACCAAAAAGTTGTATGGTATGCAAGTTATATCTCAATAAAGTAGTTAAACCTAACCCCCCCAAAAAAAGCAAAAAATAAAGTATGAAAAAGATATACTATGTAAACACAAATCAAAAGAAAGCTGGGCAATTAGCATCAGACAAAATAGATTTCAGAGCAAAGACAATTACCAGGGATTACAAGGGACATTACCTAATGACAGAAGTGTCAGTTCATCAAGAAGACACCTAACAACAGAACTTCAGATTGCACAAAAGAAAAACTGACAAAATTGAAGAAAGTAAAGGACAAATCCACAATACTAGTTGAATATTTCAACATGCCTGGCTTAATAATTGATAGAACCATAAGCAGACAATCAGCAAGGTTAAAGAAGAGGCAAACAGCATCCCCATTCAGCTGAACCATATTGAAGATAGTGGACCACTCCATCCAACAACAGCATAGTAAACGTGCTTTTCAAGTGCACATGGAATAGTCACACAGAGCACATCTTATGTTATTAAAAGACACTTAACAAATTTAAAACAACTGAAAAATGTGAAGTATGTTTCTCACCATATAATTTTAAATCAGAAAATAACTAAATATTTTATTAATATTATCACGAGATAATATTCTTAAATTTTTTTTATTTTAATAGTTTTGGGGGAACAGGTGGTATTTGGTTGCATGGAAAATTATTTAGTCATGATTTCTGACATTATGGTGCACCCAGCATCCAAGCAGTGTACACTACACAGTGTGTAGTCTGTTATCCTTCAGCCTCTCCCACCCTTTCCCCTGAGTCCCCAAAGTCCATTATATCATTTTATTCCTTTGCATCCTTATAGCTTAGTTCCTGCTTATAAGTAAGAACATACGATGTTCAGTTTCCCATTCCTGAGTTAGTTCACTTAGAATAATGGCCTAGAACTCCATCCATGTTACTGAAAATGCCACCGTTTTGTTCCTTTTTATGGTTAAGTGGTATTCTATGGTAAATATATACCACATTTTCTTTATCTACTTATTGGTTGATGGGCATTTAGACTGGTGTATATTTTTGCAATCATGAATTGTGCTGCTATAAACATGTGTGCAAGCGTCTTTTTCATATAATGACTTCTTTTCCTCTGGGTAGATACCCAGTAGTGGGATTGCTGGATCAAACAGTAGCTCTACTTTTAGTTCTTTAAGGAATCTCCATACTGTTTTCCATAGTGGTTGTACTAGTTTACATTCCCACCAACAGTAAAAGTGTTCCCTTTTCACCACATTCTCACCAACATATATGACATTTTTTTTTTTTTTTTTTTGAGACGGAGTCTTGCTCTGTCGCCCAGGCTGGAGTGCAGTGGCCGGATCTCAGCTCACTGCAAGCTCCGCCTCCTGGGTTCACGCCATTCTCCTGCCTCAGCCTCCCGAGCAGCTGGGACTACAGGCGCCGCCACTTCACCCGGCTAGTTTTTTTTTTTGTATTTTTTAGTAGAGACGGGGTTTCACCGTGTTAGCCAGGATGGTCTCGATCTCCTGACCTCGTGATCCGCCCATCTCGGCCTCCCAAAGTGCTGGGATTACAGGCTTGAGCCACCGCGCCTGGCCAACATTATTTTTCTGATTTTTAAGTTATGGCCACACTAGCAGGAGTAGGGTGGTATCTCACTGTGGTTTTGATTTGCATTTCCCTGACAGTGATGTTGAGCATTTTTTCATATGTTTGTTAGCCATTTGTAACCATTTGTATATCTTCTTTTGAGAATTACCTATTTCAGTCCTTTGCCCACTTCTTGATGGGATTATTATTATTATTTCTTGCTGATTTGTTTGAGTTCCTTGTAGATTCTGGATATTAGTCCTTTGTCAGATGCATAGTTTGTGAATATTTTCTCCCACTCTATGGGTTGTTTGTTTACTCTGCTGATTATTTCTTTTGCTGTGCAGAAGCTTCTTAGTTTAATTAGGTGCCAACTATTTAGTTTTGTTTTTGTTGCATTTGCTTTTGGGTTCTTGGTCATAAACTTCTTGCCTAAGCCAATATCTAGGAGAGTTTTTCTGATGTTATCTTCTAGAATTTTTATTCTTATTTTTAGGTCTTAGATTTGAGTCTTTGATCTATGTTGAGTTGGTTTTTGTATAAGGTGAGAGATGAGGATCCAGAGTCATTCTTCTACACATGGCTTGCCAATTATTCCAGCACCATTTGTTGAATAGGGTGTCCTTTCTTCACTTTATGTTTTTGTTTGCTTTGCTGGAGATCAGTTAGCTGTAATTCTGGGTTCTCTATTATTTGGCTTTATTTCTGGGTTATCTATTCTTTGCCGTTGGTCTACATGCCTATTTTTATACCAATATCATGCTGTTTGAGTAACTATGGCCTTGTAGTATAGTTTGAAGTCAGGTAGTGTGATGGCTCCAGATTTGTTCTTTTTGTTTAGTATTGCTTTGGCTATGCAGTTCTTTTTTGGTTTTATATGAATTTTAGAATTTTTTTTCTAGTTCTGTGAAAAATGATGATAGTATTTAGATGGAAATTGGATTGAATTTATAGATTGCTTTTGGCAATATGGTCATTTTCACAATATTGATTCTACTTATCCATGAGCAGAGAATGTTTTACCATTTGCTTGTGTTGTCTATGATTTCTTTCAGCAGTGTTTTATAGTTTTCCTTGTAGAGATCTTTCACCCCCTTGGTTAGGTATATTCCTAAGTATTTCTTTCTTTTCTTTTCTTTTTTCTTTTTTTTTTTTTTGCAGCTGTTGTCAAAAGGGTTCAGTTCTTGATTTGATTCTCAGCTTGGTCATTGTTGGTGTATAGCAGTGCTACTAATTTGTGTACACTGATACACTGATTTTGTATCCTGAAACTTTACTGAATTCATTTATTAGCTCTAGGAGCTTTTTGGATGAGTCTTTAGTGTTTTCTAAGTATATAATCATATCACTGGCAAACAGTGACAGCTTGACTTTCTCTTTACTGATTTAGATGCCCTTGATTTCTTTCTCTTGTCTGATTGCTCTGGCTAGGACTTCCAGTACTATGTTGAATAGAAGTGGTAGAAGTGGGCATCCATGTCTTGTGCCAGTTCTCGGGGGAATGTTTCAACTTTTCTTCATTCAATGTAATGTTGGCTGTGGGTCTGTCATAGATGGCTTTTATTACCTTGAGGTATGTGCCTTCTATGCTGTTTCTGCTGAGGGTTTTTTTTTTTTTTTTTTTTGAGATGGAGTCTTGCTCTGTCACCAGGCTTGAGTGCAGTGGAGTGATCTTAGTTCACTGGAACGTCCACCTCCTGGGTTCAAGCGATTCTCCTGCCTCAGCTTCCTGGGTAGTGGGGACTACAGGTGCATGCCACCATGCCCAGCTAATTTTTTTTTTTTTTTTTGTAGAGACGGGATTTTACCATGTTGACCAGGATGGTCTTGATCTCTTGACCTCATGATCCTCCTGCCTTGGCCTCACAAAGTGCTGAGATTACAGGGGTGAGCCACTGCACCAGCTGCTGAGGGTTTTAATCATAAAGCAATGCTGGACTTTCTCAAATGCTTTCTTTGCATCTGTTGAGATGATGATAAGACTTTTGTTTTTAATTCTGTTTATGTGATGTTTCACATTTATTGACTTGCATATGTTAAACCATCCCCGCACTCCTGGTATGAAGCACACTTGATAATGGTGTATTATCTTTTTGATATGCTATTAGATTCAGTTAGCTAGTATTTTATTGAGGATTTTTGCATCTATGTTCATCAGGGATATTGGTTTGTAGTTTTCTTTTTTTGTTATGTTTTTTTCTGGTTTTTTTTTTTTTTTTTTTTGCATTAGGGTGACAGTGGCTTCATATAATTATTTAGGGAGGATTCCCTCTTTCTTTATCTTTTGGAACAGTTTCAGTAAGGTTGGTACCAATTCTTCTTTGAATGCCTGATGGAATTCAGCTGTGAATCCATCTGGTCCTGGACTTCTTTTTTTGTTGGCAAGTTTTTATTAGTATTTCAATCTCACTGCTTGTTATTGATCTGTTCAGAGTTTCTATTTCTTCCTGGCTTGATCTATGAGAGTTGCATATTTCCAGGAACTTATCCATCTCCTCTAGATTTTCTAGTTTGTGCACATAAAGATGTTTACAGTCGCCTTCAATGACTTTTCTGTATTTCCGTGGTATTGTTTGCAGTAGCTCCCATTTCAGCTCTAATTGAGCGATTTCAGTTCTGATTGATCTTCTCTCATCTTTTCTTAGTTAATCTTACTAATGGTCTATGAATTTTGTTCATTTTTTCAAAGAACCAGCTTATTGTTTCATTTAGCTTTTGTATTTTTTTGGTTTCAATTTTATTTAATTCTGCTCTGATCTTTGTTATTTCTTTTCTTCTGCTGGGTTTGGGTTTGGTTTGTTCTTGTTTCTCTAGTTCCTTGAGATGTGACCTTAAATTGTCGATTTGTACTCTCTCATAATTTTTGGTGTAGGCATTTAATGCTATGAACTTTCCTCTTAGCACCACTTTTGTAGTGTCCCAGAGGTTTTGGTAAGTTGTGTCATGATTCTTGTTCAGTTCAAAGAAATTTTAAACTTCCATCTTGATTTCATTGTTGACTCAAAGATTATTTGGGAACAGATCATTTAATTTTCATATATTTGCCTGGTTTTGAGGGTTCCTTTTGGAGTTAATTTCCAGTTTCATTCTGCTGTAGCCTGACAAGGTACTTGATATAATTTCAATTTTCCTGAATTTACTGAGACTTGTTTTGTGAGCTATCATATGATCTATCTTGGAGAATATTCCATGTGCTGATGAAAAGAATGTATATTCTACAGTTGTTGGGTAGAATGTTCTGTAAATATCTGTTAAGTCCATTTGTTCCAGGGTACAATTTAAGTCCATTGTTTCTTTGTTGCCTTTCTGTCTTGATGACCTGTCCAGTGCTATCAGTGGAATATTGAAGTCCCCCACTGTTACTGTGTTGCCATCTATCTCATTTCTTATGTCTAGTAATAATTGTTTTATAATTTTGGCAGCTCCAGTGTTACATGCATATATATTTAGGATTGTGATATTTTCCTTTTATCATTAAAGAATGTCCCTCTTTGTCTTTTTTAACTGTTGTTGCTTTAAAGTCTGTTTTGTCTGATATAAGAAAATGTACTTCTGCTTACTTTTGGTGTCCATTTGCATGAAATATGTTTTTTCCACCCCTTTATCACAAATTTATAGGAATCCTTAAGTGTTAGGTGAATCTCTTGAAGACAGCAGATACTTGGTTGGTGGCTTTTTATCCATTCTGCCATTCTGTACCTTTTAAGTGGAGCATTTAGGCCATTTACATTTAATGTTATTATTGAGATGTGAGGTGTTGTTTTATTCATTGTGCTAGTTGTTGTCTGAATACCTTGGTTTTTGTTGTTGTTTTTCATTGTGTTATTGTTTAGTTCCTATGAGATTTATGCTTTTAGGAGGTTCTATTTTGGTGTATTTTGAGGTTTTGTTTCAATATTTAGAATTCCTTTTAGCATGTCTTATAGTGCTGGCTTGGTAGTGGTGAATTCTCTCAGCATTTGTTTGTCTGAAGTGGACTTTCTTTCTTCTTCAGTTTTGAAGCTTAGTTTTGCTGGATACAAAGTTCTTGACTAGATTATTTTGTTTAAGGAGGCAAATGATAGGACCCCAATCCCTTTTGGCTTATAGGGTTTCTGCTAGGAAATCTGCTGTTAATCTGATAGGTTTTCCTTTGTACATTATCTGAAGCTTTTGTCTCACAGCTCTTAAGATTCTTTCTTTTATCTTGACTTTAGATAGCCTATGATGACTATGTGCCTGGGTTATAATCTTTTGCAATGAATTTCCCAGGTGTCTTTTGAGCTTCTTATATTTGGATTTCTAGGTATCTATTGAGGCTGGGGAAGTTTTCCTCAATTATTATCTCAGATATGTTTTCCAGACTTTTAGGTTTCTCTTCTTCTTCAGGAACACCAGTTATTCTTAGGTTTTTCATTTACCATAATCTCAAATTTCTTGGGGGTTTTGTTAATTTTTTAAAATTCTTCTTTCTTTGTCTTTGTTGGATTGGGTTAATTTAAAAGCCTTGTCTTCAAGCCTTGAGTTTCTTTTTTCTATTTTTTTGATTCTATTGTTGAAACTTTCCAGTGCATTTTGTATTTCTCTAAGTGTGTCTTTCATTGCCAGAAGTTGTGATTGGTTTTTCTTTATGATACCTATTTCTCTGGAGCATTTTTTCATCCAAATCTTGTATTTTTAAAAAAAATTTATTTAAGTTGGCTTTTACCTTTCTCTAGTACCTCCTTGAATAATTTAATAATCAACATTCTGAATTCTTCATCTGACAATTCAGAGATTTTTTTTTTCTTGGTTTGATCCATTGCTGGGGAGCTAGTGTGGCCTTTTGGGGATGTTATAGAACCTTGTTTTGTCATATTACCAGAATTACTTTTTTGATTCCTTCTCATTTGGATAGACTATTTCAGTGGAAAAATCTGGAAGTCAAGGGCTGCTGTTCAGATTCTTTTGTTCCACAGGATTATTCTTTGATGTGGTGCACTCCCCCTCACCCTAGGGATAGGGCTTCCTGTGAGCCAGATTGCAATGATTGTTGTTGCTTTTCTGGGTCTAGTTACCCAGTGGGTCTACTGGATTTTGGGCTGGTGCTGGGGAATGTTTGCAAAGAGTCCTGTGATGTAATCTATCTTCAGGTCCCCCAGCCATGGATACCAGCACCTGCTCTGGTGGAAGTGGCAGGGGAGTGAAGCAGACTCTGTGAGAGTCCTTGGTTGTAGACATGTTTAGTGTGCTGGCTTTCTCAAATGCTGACAAGATACTATTCTTCAGTTATCACAAGAGCATCTCTAAACACTTAGAAATTAAACTGTACATTTACATAATCCTTGGGTAAAAGAGGAAGTCTCAACAGATGTTAGAAACTATTCTGAACTGAATGAAAATGAAAATATATCAAAATACATGGGATACACTAAAACAGTACTTAGCAGAAAACATAAAGCATTCAGTGCTTATATTAGAAAAGAAGGGATTTAAATAGAATCTTATTCAAAAAGAAGAGGAAAATAAATGTAAAAATGATAAAAACCAAAATCAATGAAATTAAAAATAGAAAAACAGTACAATTAGTGAAACCAAAGTTCATTCTTCGAAAATATAAGTAAAATTCATTAAGCTCTAGCAAGACAAAGGAAAATGAGAGAAGACAGAAATTGCTAATAAAATGAATAAAATACCAAATCTCATCATGGACCCCATAAAAAGGCTCATAAAGGCGTACCACGAAAACTCTTTACACATGAAATTGAGAACTTAGATAAAATGGCTAAATTCCTTGATAGACACAAATTACTAAAATTTACTCAAGAAGGAATAGGTATCCTAAATGGTCCTACATCTATTAGAGAAATTAAATTTGTTTAACAGCCAAATCTTTCAAATAATGAAACTCCAGGTCCAGATGATTTTACTGATTAACTCTACCAATCATTTAAAGAAGAAATAATAGAAATCCTTCACAAAGTCTTGCAGAAATGAGGAAGAGGGAGCACTTCCCAACAGACACCAAACCAGACAGACAGTGCACTAAAATAACCCCCCAATACCCATGCCCCTCATACACACAGATACAAAAATGTGGCAAAATATTAGCAAATGAAATCCAGCAATAGGTAAAATTAATAATATATGGTGACTACGTTGAGTTTTTCTGGGGGAGTGCTAGGGTGGTTCAATATTTCAAAGACAATACCATCCAATATGTTAACATTTTAAAGAAACACCACCTCATCATGACAATTTATACAGAAAAATCATTCATTTGATAAAATTAAACATCCATTCATGATAAAAGTCTCAACAAACTAGGAATAGAAGGGAATTTACTCAACCTGATAGAGGATGTCCACAAAAAACCTACAGCTAACATGATGGTGGAGGAATGAATGCTTTCCTTCCAGACAAAGATGTCCATTCTCATCACTCCTGTTCAATATTGCACTGGAAGTGATACCCAGTGCAATAAAACAAGAAAGAAAAGCTTACAAATTTGAAAGAAGATACAAAACTCTTCCTACTCACAGACGTGGTGATTTTCTATGTAGAAATCCTTGGCCTTGGGACTCCAGACAACCTTGATCCCCCTCAAGTGTCTCACACTGTTCACCCAGTGTATTCAGCTAGTGTTTAGCTCTGTGGTAAAGATTCCCTGTCACCTGGGTCAGAGGCAACCAGAGCTGACTTAGGGTCCAGCTGGTTCTCATGCCTTACATCCAGTTTGCTCCCTTCTTTCCCACTCAACATCCATTTTCGTTCCTGACTGCTTGCCCTGCCAACCTGAAGCACCAGCATCAGATGGCGAGAAAACAAACTTACATTCCACATAGATTTTCTACTGGTTTTGCTTCTCTGGTTAAACTCTGAGACAGTTATCTAATCTCTCAGTTTCATTATCTAAAAATGGGAAATCATACTTATTTAATCAGTTCAATCAGTTCACGGATTTTTTTTTTTTTTTTTTAATGGAGTCTTGCTCTGTTGCCCAGGCTGGAGTGCAGTGGTGTGATCTCAGCTCACTGCAACCTCCACCTCCCAGGTTTGAGCGATTCTCCTGCCTTAGCCTCCCGAGTAGCTAGGATTACAGGCACGCGTCATCACGCCCAGCTTATTTTTATATGTTCAGTAAGGACGGAGTTTCCCCATCTTGGCCAGGCTGGTCTCAAACTCCTGACCTCAGGTGATCCACCTGCCTTGACCTCTGAAAGTGCTGGGATTGCAGGCGTGAGCCACCGCACCCGGCCAGCTCATGTTTTTAGAAACATACTTGCCAGGTATTTTTTTCTGTTAGAGAAAAGGGATCTATCTATCTTCCTTTCTTCCTTCCTTCCTGTCTGCCTGCCTTCTTGCCTTCCTTCCTTTTTTTCCTTTTTTGATTCAAATGACGTGAGAAGAACGATTTAGTGTTCTCCGAATGTTTATCCAAAAGTACCAGAGAGTTATATTTAAATAGCAACGTTAGTTCACCATTTCTGCCCAGTGGGACTCGTTCGAAGACATCAGAAAACCTCCCCTTTCTGAAGGAGTCACCTGGACAGTCCACAGACCCCAGCCATGATCAGAGCACCTCCCAGTGTTTGTCCCTGAAACCAGGTGGGCTCATGCCATCGAGTGGGGGAGGGGGCTGTCTTGAGTTGGGCTATTGAAACAGGGAAACGGTCCCTCTTTCAACAGGGGGCTATCTGCACCCCAGTGAAAACTGTACCTTATGGGGCAAAGGCAGAGCAAGATTGTTGGGCTGGACTCTGCCTCTGAGTGTCCTGAAACATGCCTCATTGCAAGGAAATAAATCTAAATTAGACTTTGTCCAGGAGGGTGAGGCAACCCCTAATTTTGTCAAGATTTTGAGGCAGTACTAAAGGGGTGGTGAAATTTGGTGCCTCAGAATTAAGACCTATTTTCTAATCTTATCTCTCCTAGAAATTTACCTATAGTGTTTTTATCTGCTAAACTCTTTAGAGTGGAATATTTTAGACACGTATTTCATAAATCTTAGGTAACAGAGTCCTTAAAATTTTGGATAGCGCTTGTCTAAACTAAAATAGTAAATCCTTGGAACTTAATTAAATGTAACCATTATAGAAATCAAGTTGAAGCATCAATTTTTGAAAATTCATTCTCCAGCTCTCAGAAAGAAGGGGGGAATGGATTTGGGGGAACAGCCAGCAGGTGGTTAGATTGTTTTTTTCTTTATAACAAAGCCTCAGCAGTTTGGCAAAAAAATCGGTTCAGTTTCTGATTTTTCCTTAAAATAACCTGGACACTGTGGTGACTAAGTCAGATGTGAGATGGAGACAAAGCACCTGGCCTGGGAGACGTAATTACGAAGCAGATCAGCTTCCTAAGTCCCCTTTTGACACTTCCCCGTAGTGCCCCATAGCCTCATTCCTCACCGTGCAGCTGTTCAGCATCCGACCTTTCCAGACACCTCCAAAACAGCTTGCCTTTTCTGGAATCCAGTCCTATAACTCGCACTGTCATATGGGGAAAGAGGGTCAACTACATAACAGGCCAATTTTGAGTTGAAATCTAATTCTGAAGTGCACGGATTGTATTAGGGTCAAGTGATTTCCACTCTCTCCAAGTCTCAGTTTCGCATCTGTAAAATGGAGATAACACCTAGTTTACATAAAGGCTGTGAGTTTTAAATGGGAAAACCATACCTAGTACATAGTAAGTTCTCAGACTTTATTATCACCTCTGTGTTTCCCAAGCTGTCGAGGATGTTAAGAGGACGGAGTTCTTGCCAAGGTCTGTCACTCCTCAGCAACGTGTAAGGCTGTTAACAATGGTCTGTGGGGCCGCCACACACAGCCAGCAATTCTCAATGGTTTATGTTCCAGACATAGGGCGCAGGTGTAGAGATAGATCATAGGTCACATGTTCTCTGTTTACTAAGAGCACAACATAGGCCTGAGCTCTGACTCTAGTTTCATTGCTTACAGGCCTGTGGCTCTGGGTATGTTTTCTCTCCTCTCTCAATTCCACTTTCCTCATCTGTAATATTTTTTCCCATAGGTTTATTACGAGAAATATTATCAGTCCATGCAAAGTACTCAGCACATCGCTGGGTACAGAGAAATCACTCACATATAGTTAACCAGAATTATGAATGCAGCCTGTTTGATAACATCTAGGAAGTGAAATCCCACACTCTTAAAAAGGTGAAGAACAGATTGCAATGATCCCAGCACATAAATAGCCTTCAGAGTCTGTCCAAAACACATCTTGGTCTTAGTTCATTCCAGCTGTTGTAACAGTAGACATTTATTTCTCACGGTTCTGGAGGCTAGAAGTCCAAGATAAGGTGCCGGCAGATTCAATGTCTGGTGAGGGCCCGATTCCTGGTTCACAGACGGCACCTTCTCGCCTTCACTGCATCCTCACAGGGGGCAGGGACGAAGGAGCTCTCTGGGGTCTCTGTTATATGGCCACTAATCCCATTCATGGGGTTTCACCCTCACGACCTAATCACCTTTTAGAGGCCCCACCTCCTAATAGCATCCCTTTCTTTAAGGGTGAGGATTTCGACATAGGAATTTTGGGGACCACACAGATATTCAGCCCATTACACCGTATACATTTTGGAGAGACATAATCCAGTCCATCGCAACTTCTCTTGCAGAAGTGCTCTAAGAGGGTAAGACAGTTTTAAGACTGTTTATCTTTAGGCAAATCTTTGTTTGCCTTTGGATTTTTCCAAACCTGTTACTTATGATAAAACACCCATATCGGTAAGGATAGGCTCGACTTTTCTACAGTAACCAACAGCCTCATGTCTCCCCTGGCTCCATGTCCTCCCAGGCCTGCCCCACAAGGCTGCTGGTTGTGGTTCCACCCTGTGGGGTACCAGGGAGAGGAAAGAACAGAGCAAATCGGACGCCAGAACCAGAAGGCTTCACTCAGAAGTGCACACATTGCCTTGTCTCAGTAAATCAGCAGAGCAAGTCCTATAACCCCTGCAGTGATGGAGGCTGATCTGCTCCAGGCTCAGAAGGCAGAGACCTAGAAACACTGATGAAACACCAGTGACCGCCCCACAGACACGGAGAAAGATGAGAGATTCTTGAGCACACTAACTTCACTTTCAGATAACATGACTCCGACATTCTATAAATGCCTGTGCTGTGTGAGATGTCACACTTGATGACAGTCTTTTATTCCCAGAAGAAAATTCAAAATAAGAGTCATCATTTTATGGTCTAATTTAAAGTGATATTTAGGAATGCCTTTTTCTGGGAACTAATGATCAGATAAAGTTGGGTTTGGGACTGTAGACTTGGAGCCTGAAGCAATACTCTTTTCTATAATGAAAATCTGAGTATAGTTGCTTCTAATAGCAAGTAAGGATTTCCTACAGAGTGCTGCTGAGGTGCTGATAAGAAACCTTTTCGGAAAGAACAGCAGAGTCCTATGGACCCTATTCCCATGGAAGCATCAGCAGGAACTTCTTTTCTTTTGGTGAAAACTTTCATGTCATTGGATCAGATCTGTTATTAGATGACACTGCATGAATTCTATCTTACGATGGGGAATTGGCTTTTAAGATCTTCCTTTAAACATAGCACAGATCCCCAGTATGCGCATTTTCACAGAGGTGGAAACTTTAGAAACACTCATGGAGCAGCAGACGTCTACTGTGCTCTGGCATCAGTGGAATGAAACATTCCTTAATATAGAGGGACACACACAGGCAGAACCTCTAGCAGGGCTGTGATTAATGCAAAGAACAAGTGGAAGTCCTATGGCCAGCAAAGTGGATTCCTGGGCTTCAGAGGGGGATATGAAATATTTATAGAAAACAAAATGAAGTATAAACAATACGTTTCTCGTGTTCTCCAGGCATGATAATATGTGATTTGCAGACGGGACATTCATTTGAAAAGCAAGTACACCATGAACACTGGGACGAGGCTGTACATTCCTAAACATGCTTAGCTTAGGGCCTGGCTCAAAGCAGGGCTTGCCACATGTCATGTCACTCACAGCCATTGAGGGGCACTGCCATTTGTGCTGTTGCTGTGCTTTTTGGTCTGTCTTGGAAACCTGGGGAAGTCCCAGTTGTTCCAGTGGGGCCCTTGATAAAGGTGTCAGTTTCAGATCCTCAAGTTGAGACATCCTTTCAGTCGACTTATGGAGTTTCTAATTCTCTGTCACTGCCTCCAGTGGAGTGCATTCTGTGGTGGAGAGCGATAAGAGCCTCGGATTCTTGGGAAGTGCTCCACGTGTCCCGGGTCTGGCTCTCATTCTGTGTGCTAGAGCCTCGCTGCTCAATGTGTGGTCCCAGCCCAGGGACTTGCTGTCACCTGGAGCTCGTTAGAGATGCAACTCTTAGGCCCTCCCAGGGCTACTGCATCAGAACCTGTGAATCCACACGAATTCACATTGCAGTGCTTCGTCCGTACATGAAAGCTTGAGCAACACTAGCCTAGAGAACACCTCAGCATCCTTTCTGAATTAGAAGTTACGCTTTCTGGGGTTCTCATTAAGAAATGGGCAGTTGCACTGCCAATCAATGAAGATGGCTTTGTGTTCCCCGAATCTTCAACTTCTGACAGAAGACGGAGGAGTGTTTTTTCTCTTCCCCAAAGTGTTTGGTCCCCAAGAACCACTACTGGCATTCCTTACAGAACAGCAAACGACACAGTGTTCAGCCCCAGCAAGTGACCCGAAGACACGTCCCTCATCTCTGATGCTTGCCTGTCTGGGCCTCACCCTTTCTCAGTTGAAATCAGTCACTGCAGCAGGGTTCTAATGGGGTCGCTGGAGAAAACAACCATATCTTCTTGTCCTCCACGGGAATGGCTGAAAGTGGAAGATGGAGAGAGAATCCTGAGAAAACCTCTCCATAGGTCAGCCTCATGTCAGCCCCAGCATCTATGACTGGAGGGTTCTGAAGCCTGTGGTGCACTGAAGGTGATAATTATAGAAGAAAATACCAAATCCAGCTCCACTCCTGACTGGATGGGCAAACACTTCATCCCCTGCACCACACATGAAGCTATTTTTTAAGGGTATAAACAGTGTCTACTTTTACACATGATTTCCAGCAGTCAATCAAAAGATGACAGTTACAAAAACAAAATAAAACAAAAACAAAACCAACTCATAGTCAACTTATAAAGCAATCAATCAATAGAACCAGAATTCAAGATGGCCCAGATGTGGGAACTCTGACAGGGGCTTTAAAATAACTCTGATGAGTCCGCGCATGGTGGCTCATACTGTAATCTCAGCACTTTGGGAGCCCAAGGTGGGCAGATCACCTAAGGTCAGGAGCTCGAGACCAGCCTGGCCAACATGGTGAAACCCTGTCTCTACTAAAAATACAAAAATTAGCCAGGCGTGGTGCTGGGTGCCTGTAGTCCCAGCTACTAGGGAGGCTGAGGCAGGAGAATTGCTTGAACCCAGGAGGCAGAGGTTGCAGTGAGCCGAGATTGCGCCATTGCACTCCAGCCTGAGAGACAAGAGCAAAAACTCCATCTCAAAAAAACAAAACAAAACAAATCTGAATAATTTGTTAAATGATCTAGAGGAAAAGGCATATGACATACATGAACAGATGGGAAATTTCAGCAAGAGATAGAGACTATAAAAGACATGTGGGAATGCTACAGAAAAGATATAAGACACAAAGAATTCCTTCAGAAAGTTTATCAATGAACCAGTCTCAGCTGAAGAAAGATTAAGAAACTTGAAGATAGGTCAACAGGAATCACATAAAATAACACACGAAGAACATGAAATAGGCTGGGCACGGTGGCTCATGCCTGTAATCCCAGGACTTTGGGAGGCTGAGGCAGGCAGATCGCAAGGTCAGGAGTTCAAGACTAGCCTGGCCAACATAGTGAAACCCCATCTCTACTAAAAATACAAAAATTAGCAGGCTGTGTGGGGAATATGCCTGTAGTCCCAGCTACTTGGGAGGCTGAGGCAGGAGAATCGCTTGAACCCAGAGGCAGAGGTTGCAGTGAGCCAAGATTGCACCACTGCACTCTAGCCTGGGTGACAGAGTGACACTCTGTCTCAGAAAAAACAGAAAACAAACAAACAAACAAACAAAACAACAAAAACATAAAATAGAGCGAAAAACTCTGTCTAGCAAGGCCTCCAAGAGCTGTGAGATCATCTAACATACACGCAATTGGAGTCCCAGGACAAACAAACAAGCAACAAGGAATAAAACAGAAGAAATATTTAAAGAGATAATTTGCAAATATAATGCAAGACAGCAAACCTCAGGTTTGTGAAGCTCAGGGAATCTCAACAGTATAAATACAAAAACAAATAAAAAACCTCCATACAAAAAACAAAACAAAACAAAACAAAAAACACGTAGACACATAAAATCAAACTTTTAAAAACCAAAGATAAGGAGAAAATGTAAAATGCATTTGGGGTCTGTGGGGGACATTACATACCCAAGAAGAAAGACAATCATAATAGATTTCTTGTCAGACATGTAAGCTGAATGTTAATGAACTGACATCTTAAAGTACTGAAACAAACTATTAATCCAGAATTCTATTATTCTATTATAGATCCAGTAAAAATATTGTTTTAAATTAAGGGCAAAAATAAAACCTTTTCAGACCCTGAAAAACTAAGATAACTCATTGCTGAGAGACCTGTGCTACAATAAATGTTAAAGGTAGTTCTTTAGGCTGTAGGAAAATTATACCAGATAAGCATTTGGGGTTATACAGAGAAGTGAGCACTAGAAATAGTAAAAGTGGATATGAAAAACATTTTCTCATGGCTGATTCTTTAAAAGACTGTTAACTATGGTGGCCAGATGCAGTGGCTCATGCCTGTAATCCCCGCACTTTGGGAGGCTGAGACGGGCAGATGGCTTGGGTTCAGGAGTTTGAGACCAGTCTGGGCAACATGGTGAAACCCTGTCTCTACAAAAAATACAAAAATTAACTGGGTGTGGTGGTGTATGCCTGTAGTCCCAGCTACTCAGGAGGCTGAGGCAAGGAGGTTAAACCTGGGAGGTTGAGGTTGCAGTCAGCCATGATGGCACCACTGCCCTCCAGCCTGAGCAACAGAGTGAGACTCTGTCTCAAAAAAAAAAAAAAAAAAAGATTGTTGACTAAATTAAAAATAGTAAACAGGGTTTATGACAGATGTAGAAATAAGATACGTGAAAGCATTTGCACAAAGTGGAAGAAGGAGTTGGAAGTATATAATGTCATAAATGCAAACTACTAAGGAATGATAATATTCCGAAGTTGCCACTTTTTTAAAGACAAAGTGATAATTTCAGATCGGTTGCTAGTATCAATGAGCTAGCAATGTTTGAAATGTTTTCAGTATAAGTAGTTCAAAGGTCAATATGAAACTTAAATTTTGAGGGGAAAAAAACTAACATCATTTAATTCTGTGGTTTTCAAATGTAGCTAATCTCAGAATCACCTGGAAGAGTTTGTTAAGCAAAGTTTCTGAGCTGTCTGGACACCACCCCTGAAAAGTCTGATGTCACACATCTCCTGGAGGTAATGCCTCTCTGTTTAACAAGCAGCCTCTGAAGTCAACAGGTTTCGCTTCTCTGGGAAGAAGCTGACCTCAGCTGCAGTAACCTTCTTGGAGAATTAAACAGAGGGGTGCAGATCCTGAGGCATGGCCCTCCACCAGGATGACGACCTCCCTCTAGAACGGGAGATACTAGTTTTACTGGTTAATGGCTGAGCTGAGTCAGGGTAGGCCAGAACCAGGCAGAAGTAACTTGAGTTTTCGGCTCTGGAGAGACTGCAGCCTTGGTCAAAGCCAAGAAAATCCCCATCCGGTGAATCAGGTTGCGTTATTGAAGTGGTCAGTGTGAAGAAACAGGAACCCACCAGAACACTGGATGTCTTTGATCTAAAGACCTTTTGCTCCATGCGCAGGGGGCCCATGAGAACTGTGGGCCCAGCGGCAGATCACACCAGCCTCTTGGTGTGGTGCTCTCTGTGGTTCAGAATAGGAGCCTCTCAGGTCACTGTAGGATCCCACTGGCCCCTTTCCTCCAGACATAGGCCGCAGATCAGCAATGTATTTTAAGCGACCCCTGTTGGCGTTGGGCCATGTGTGTGTCACCTCTGTGGCACCAGGTGGCCACATGCTCCTGAGTCTCAGACTGGAGGTGAATACGGCAGCAGCAGAAGTCACCAGTGTTGAGCCGAGTCACAAAGAATAGGGGCAGTGGCAAGGGTGATGAATGGGACGCGGGGATTGTAGTCAAGGAGCTGTGGGCCAGGGATGGGCTCCTTGTGGGATTGTGCTTGGGGAACCATCGTGGGAAATGGCTTCCTTTGAGCTCCTCAAATGGAAGCAAGAGTCAGCATGGTCTCCTTCCCTCCAGGGAGCAACACAGAAAGGATTTTCTTTCTTCCACTCAAGAGGAAGTTTTTAGGCTCCGCCAAGTAACCAAAGTAATAGAAACTCTGATGTCTCCAGAACTAGCCTCCAACTTCCTCCAGGTGGCAGGAAGGGGAGCAGCCACCTCGCCTCTGTGGCTGCTTTGTTTTTCCCTTCTTTTCTTGTTCCTCCATAGCCTACTTCCTCCATTTTGGGGTTCCTGTATGTAAAGTACTCATTGATACAGAGATTGTATCTCAAAACCTTGTACCCAAAGGAGAAATTTTCCTGTGAACGTTCCCACGAGACGGTTCCCAAAAGGTGTTTCCAGCCTCAAGTCAGCAATCATAGTGTGGAACGGCGGTTTAGTTGTTGAGTGGAATCTCTTAGCGATCTTCTGACAAGCTGGATCAATCAAGCGAAGCTAGATTTCTATTGTTGATTTCTGTTGTTCGTATGTTCTCATGACTTAGGCATGACCTATGTGCCTTTCCTCCTCCAGCTCTCCAATTTTCACCATCCGCTATGTGTCAGACGCAGGCCTTTGAGGTACCAGCATCTCTATATAGCACACATGAGGCAGGTAGGGCTCAGAAAGATTAAGAACTTTACACACATCACCCCATTAGGAAGCAGTAGGGTCAAGAGTCAAGATTCAAATGCTGATATAATTCCCAAAGCTGAGCTCTAAACCAGCAATATCACCTTCAAGTTCAGCAAAGAGTGTTTTGTGTCTCTCTATCCAAATGACACCCATCTACTCTATACCATCTATGAGCACACACCATCTATACTCTCATATCCTCGCGTGCCCATTTTTCATGTAATTCCACTTCTTAGGCTTGTTCCCTTTAATACTATAACCAAGCGAGGGAATTTCCACTTCAAAAGGGAATTTGAAAGAGTAGAGTCTCATGTGACTTCCATTCATTTCCCTGACCTGTAGTTGTCCAAGGGCCAGAGGGTGTCTTTGCATGTTCAGTCAGTCTAAACAGCTTTATTTGGCAAGATGTTTACCAGTTTCCATGGTCTTTGGCAAGGTGTAAACACGGGCGAGGGTCCCGAGTAAGAAGAAGTTGGAAAGGAAGTTGCCTGGCCACCGATGAGGCTTCACGTAACTGTTCCACATAAAGGTCGCCTACTGTTTTTTTTTTTCTCTTTCAAGCTGAAACCTCTTCCCCTTTTTAGATGACAAGTCACAAAGCTGATCTGCCCCAGATTGTGGCAACCTCACCCTATCTATACATCAGCTAAAGGCTGATAGATGATTAGGTCTAAAGATTGTTGCAAAAAACGAGACAAACTTAAAAAACAAAAACCCAGATTCTTTAATTTTTTATGTCAATCATCAAATCTTCATTCACATGCTCACTCAGCAACTCTTTCTTGAGCGCCTGCTGTCTGCTAGACCCTGGGCAGGCAGGAATGTGGGCTAAACGCCTTCTGTATGGGGCCTTGCATCCTATCGACAACGTGCCAGGTGGGGACCAGCACGGAGGAGAAAAGGAAGCAGCATCAGAGCCAGGAAGGGAGTTGGAATTGGGAAGCTCTTTTAAGCTGGGTAGCCAGGAAAGCTTGAACTGAGACACCCAAGGGGCCGACAGTGTGGCTCTCTGGAGAGCAACCTGGGGAAGCAGCAGCAAGGACCAGGGCCCTACAGCAGGGACTGTCTGAGCAGATCCTAGACAGAGTGTGATTGCTGGAGCAACTGGTGTAAACAACAGAGCCGGGAAGGACACAGGGCAGCGGGGAAGACAGCAGGGGGAGGGCAAGGCCTCCACGGGGCCTCTAAGTTGTGAAAGGACACAGGGCGTTATCCTGGAGCATGTCGGGTGGCCTGGGGAGCTCAGAACAGAATCCAGACATGATTTGAATCATGCTAAAAGCTTTGCCTTCTCTGGAGGGCAAAAGTTTGGGGCAGGAAGGAGTGAGAATGACTGGCTATGAATGTGGGGTATACACTATTAATACATCCCGGAGATGGCCAGGAGCATTTGCTGATGTATTTGATGTCAAGAAAGAATACAAGCATGACTGCAAGGTTTGGGGCCTGAGCAGCTGGAAGGACTGACTGCTGCTTTGATGACAGCACATGTTGGAGGAACAGGTCTGGGGAGTGAAATTGAGTTTGGCTTCAGATCTGAGACTCTTCCGAATACTCTAAGTGGGGGCCGGCGTCTGGAGTACCACAGGAGGCTCTAGGCCGAAGACAGCGTGTAGGAGTGGAGTCGGTTAATATGATTATTAACTGGATAGTGTCTCCCCAAAATTCATGTTCACACAGAACCTCAGAATATTATTTGGAAATAGTCTTTGCAGTTGCAATTAGTTATGGGACTCAAAGTGAAATTATCTTGCATTCATGGCAGGCCTTATAAAAAGAGGAGAGAACGCAGAGACAGAGGGTTTGTGAAGATGGAGGCATAGATTGGAGCAATGCGTTTGCAAGTCAAGGGGGCGCCATGAACTGCAGACCCCACCATAAATGGGAAGCAAGGCTAGGGACGGGTTCCCTGCACAGCCTCTAGAAGGAGCCAAACCTGACAGCACCCCGATTTCAGACCTCTGGCCCCCGAATGGTGAGGAAGTAGGTTTCCGTTGTTTTAAACCACCTTGTTTGTGGTACTTTGCGAGGAAACGGACGCGGGGCTCAGCCTGTAGAGGGTGTTTACAGCATGGGTCTGAATGATGCCCTCCAGGACCTGCGACAATGTGCGCTGACGCCGGGGGGAGGTGGCCCAGCAGAGGAGCTTCGCGAGTCTTCTTAGTAACCAGTGAAAAGCAACGAGGAAGAAACAGACGGTGCATTTCCAAAGTAACTCTGGCCAGTGCTGCCTCTGCAGCTCTCTGGGGGAAAGCTCCGTAAAGACTGAAAATCAGGGAAACTCACTCTTACCCTTGTGCCCAGTACTGAAGCTCTGTGCCCAGTACCGAAAACCATCCTTACAATATCAGCATTAACTTGGAGTGGCGTTACATATTTTTAAATATCCGCTTTACTGGGATAATTTACGTACAGCAAAATGCATCCATTCTCAGGGTCCACTTCAGTGAGTTTTGACAACTGTGTTCCAGTGTAACCACAACCCCCATCAAGATCTAGAACCTTCTACTCCCACCAGCCTCCCTGAGCTCCCTTCCTATCAATCCTTCCCCTTCTCTGCCTGCTCCAGGCAACTGCTCACCTGTTTTCTGTGACTAAATAGAAGAGGCTTCCCCTAGGGTTTTCTGTACTTGGAACCCTACAGAAGGCACTGTCTGGGCCTGTGTCTTCGCCCCAACGAACTGTTTCCAGGATCCTCTGGGCAGCGGCCTCCTCTCCTGGGCTGCACTAGGATCGGCTGGGGCAGGCTGTGCTTCTCTTACCACCCCTGCTTCGGTGACACCGGGTTGCTTGCTTGACACTGGCCGTGGTGTGAGTATTGACCTCACAGAAACGGGCCAGGGCTACCAGCAGGGGCTGCCTTCTCCCAGAGCATTGGAGGATACACATCTGCCGGTTACCCACTGGCCATGTCTTTTCACATTCAGAGTAATTTCCTGATCACTCTTCTGCCCAGATGAGCAAAAGTCCAGTCTCCATGATTGCCCTGCCCCTCGCCTGCTCATAGCTCACCCTCCCGTATTCCCAGGAATCCCAGGAGCCCGCCTCGAGGGCCGTATCCTGCTTCCAGAGGCATCGTGGACAGAGAAAGGAAGCCTGAGGCCCATCCCTGGCTTGACTGCGTGGGACGCATTCTCTGCTGCTCTTGCTTCCCTCATATGGAGCGGAGAGCAGGCACTGAGATGGGGCCATGCATGGTGATCCGCTAGGGTTAGTTCAGAACCTTGTGCACACAGACCAGAGGGGGTTTTCAAAGGAAGCTGACACCACCGCGAGCTGAGGGTTGCTGTTCTCACGCATGCTCAGTGGCGCTCCCTGAGTGCTGAGTGCCATGGTCGGTGAGAGAAGAGCTTCCTGATGAGCCTCAGACTGGGCTGAAACCAGCCGAATCTGCCCAGGATCCTGAGTCCTGGTTTCCTGTTGACTCTTCCTTCCCTCACGACCTATTTCCCCCGGGAACTCTCAATATTCTTTTGGCCAGTGGGCTTCCGTTGAGGCCATCCTAATCATCAGAGAGGTTTTAGTCTAGTTAAACCTGTAAAGAAAAGGTGTTTCTTTTTTTCCCAGGGGTGCCCTTGGCCCTGATACAGATTTAACTACCTTCCTCCAAGAGCCTCAAAGTTTTGCAAACTCACAGCCAAGCAAAAGGCAGCTGCAGTCTAGCCAGCCTCGAAAGGTCTTACAACTTTCTGCAGTGGCCAGCTTGTCCTCTGTTTCCATGCCTTCCAGAATCAAGATCAGTTCTAAGGTTTCTTACTATTTCTACCAAGAGACGGCGATCAGCATTCCACAGACGGTTTCTCCAGCTGTGCACGATGCCTGTACTTATTGTTAGCACCCTCTTCTCCCCAGCAGTTCCCACTATAAATTCCTCAGGTTTCACAGATATGTTGTATTTGTGGGGAAACAGAAATGCTCTGGTAGAATACTATCGCTCTTTGTACAGAAACCTGACATCTAGTACTTCTGAATTCTAATCCTAGTTCTGTTAACAACTGGCTTTGTAGCAGCCTGGATAAGGTCAAGCTATTTCTCTGTGTAAGAGAAAAACCTAACCAGTAGCAGGGGCATAGTAGTCTATGTGCCTTCCCTCTGGGCCTGTGGTTAGTCAGCAATGGGGACTTTGTGAACTGCACAGACCAGCGCCCCACAGTCTGTTTCACTTCCAGTTTATCCCATTGTCTCATGTGGGATAATTTAATCATTCGGTGCTTTTTCACCCTTCAGTGTAACAAAATAATGTACTAAGCACCTAGCAACTTGGGGTTTGCTTGAGGTTGTTATATCTGATTAGATATATCTCTATTAGATATTAGATGTGTCTGTACACATAAAGTATGATATATTATATCCCCGCAAGCCAAACAGGCACCGTAAAACCAGCTTATAGCATTGAGAGTTGAAAGACCCCTCAGAAGGCAGATCAGTGACCAACAACTGGGCAAGAAATTCCCTTTTCAGTGCAGCTGCTTGAGTAGTTTCAGAGCTCTCCTGTGGCAAGTGAATTGTTGGATAGTAATGACTTGTTTCATGTGTTAGAAAGTTCTCCTTTGGATGAGCTGGTATCTACGGAAACTTCCCTTATTCTACTTTTGTCTCTGCACCTAGCATAGTTCCTGGTACAGTATATAATGAACCCTCAGGAAATATTAGGGGAACTGAGAACAAGACTATTTTCTTCTACACAGTAGCTCTTTAAAATTTGAAGGTAGCCCTCATGTTGCCCCCTAATTTTCTCATTTTGGAACTAAACACACTCACTTGCTGTAATTTTTTATGGAGGGACGTGGCCCCCAATGTGTGGCCGTGGAGGGGTGTGGCCCCTAATGTGTGGCCGTTCAGGTTGCATTTCTGAATGCAACTCACATCACTTCTAAGGTAGAGTGCCCAGGCCTGGAAGAAATGATGCATTTCTCGACTGATGAGCATAGCACTCCGTGGGCCCCTTGCTGTCCACATCTGGAATCCCAGTTGAGGTGGATTGAGGGTGCCAATGGCCCCCGTGAATAGGCTCCTGGTACTCCCATCCTCTGGGATGTGAACCACAGCTCCCATTGCAGGTGAAGTGTCTGCTTCCCCACCCAAGTCTTCCTTGGCCTGAGACTTGCTTTGGCCAATGGAATGTGGGAAAAGTGAGGCTGTGCCAGTTCCAGGCTGTGCCACCAGGTCTCTGCTGGAAGCCAGCTTCCATCATGACAGCAGGCTGGGGCCGGCCTGCGTGAGGGTGACAGAGCACATGAGGCACCAGAGTTGTTCCTGCTAAGGCCATTCTGAACCAGCCTGCACTGGCTGACCAATTGACTGGACAGGGAGTGTGCTGGGCCGGGTCACAGTGGCCCTAGGACCACCCTGGAGACTCGTGGGCAATGTTGAATGGTTATCACTGTGTGCCACTGAGGTTTTAGGGTTGTGTCTCTGGCAGTGTTGTTTTGGCAATAGACAATTGATATACCCTACTACCAGCACTGCCCAAGACTGGATTATCTATGACAGTGACTTATATCAGGCTTGTGACCTATGACCTTCATCTGATCACTTTTACATATACCAATTTCCCTACCTGTGCCATCCAACATGGTAGCCACCAGTCGTATGTGACTACAGAGTGCTTGAAGTATGTTAGTCTTAATTGAGATGTGTTATAAATATAAACTTCCCACCGGATTTTGAAGACTTTCTACAAAAATCTAAACAATCTCACTGATAATTTTTATTGATTACATGTTGAATGTATTATCTTTTAGGTATATCAAGTTAAAATTAAAATATTTGGAAAATTAATACTTTCAGTTTGCTTTGTTTTGTTTGTTTGTTTGTTGTTTGAGACAGAGTCTTGCTGTGTTGCCCAGGATGGAGTGCAGTGGAGCAATCTCAGCTCACTGCAATCTCCACCTCCCGAGTTCAAGAGGTTCTCCTGCATCAGCCTCCCGAAGAGCTGGGATTACAGACATGTGCCACCAGGCCTAGCTAATTTTGTATTTTTAGTAGAGATGGAGTTTCACCATGTTGGCCACGCTGGTCTCGAACTCCTGACCTCAGGTAATCCACCTGCCTCGGCCTCCTAAAGTACTGGGATTACAGGTGTGAGCCACTGCACCAGGCCTCGGTTTGCTTTTTTGAATGTGGCTACTAAAAAATTAAAATGACATGTGTAGCTCATGTTATATCCCTGCTGGACAGCAGCATTCCAGACAGAGCCCTGGAAGCCTATGTGATTCTAATTTCCTTATCTTCGTATTTTATTGTTTTCAGCTCAGAATTCCAACCACGTGAGATAATACAGAATCTTGAGCACTATCTGTAGCATCTGTTGTCCGTCACAGATCTTAGAATTCAGCAGATTAGATAATCGGCTTTCCCTTTTTCATGCAACTCATTGATTTAAAATAATTCTGACCAGCACAAGGCCAATGGTATGATCCTGTAGCATTTCATTAATCAATTATTTTCATACCAAAAAAAATCACTTCCCATTCCTGGTGGTACAAAGTAACTCAATCAGCAAGGAATCTACCTAAGCAGCAGTGTCATTCAGCCTACGTTGGCCATTTTATCTCAGGGGATTTTATTTGTGTATTTTCTACTTTTTTGAGACGGAGTTTCACTCTTGTCACTCGGGCTGGAGTGCAATGGTGCAATCTCGGCTTACTGCAACTTCTGCCTCCTGGGTTCAAATGATTCTCCTGCCTCAGACTCCCAAGTAGCTGGGATTACAGGCACCCGCCACTGCACCTGACTGATTTTTGTATTTTTAGTAGAGATGGTGTTTCACCATGTTGGCCAGGCTGGTCTCGAACTCCTGACCTCAGGTGATCTGTCTGCCTCGACCTCCCAAAGTACTGGGATTACAGACGTGAGCCACCGGGCCCGGCCTCTCAGGGGATTTTAAAAGAATCTGGGAGAGGCTTTGCTGAAGTCCAGATCTGCAGGAGGTGGTGCTGCCAGAGCACAGCACTCAAGGCCCAGCCAGAACCGAACCAAGGCTGGCTGGGGCCGATACATGGGACGTGCTTGCCCCGTTTACTTCTAAATGCCCACAGGATGTTCATTAGACAGCGTGGCCTGAAGTGTTTCCTGATGTCGAGTCATAGCCGCCTGGGTTTCTTCGCAGCTTTTCTTTTGGAGCTCAGGACGGCTGTCGTCTCGGGTTCCAGGGGTGCCTTTCCCCCTTCTCAGGTCCTTCCGGGTGCTGGAGCCAGCGCTCCGGACACAGGGCCCTGCTAGGTGGATGGGAGCTGTCTTCATCGAGGGGATTCCACGGAGCCACTCCCAGCCTAACACCAGATATAAAAAGCTACATTCATGGATGCAAGCTCAGTTTTCCACTTAACAAGTAAAGAGATTCCACTTGCAAGTTTGATTCAGTTCAATACTTTCCCTAATACCTCCTGTTTTACTTTTCTCATATATAATTCTTCCTCCTCTACAAAGGAATGCAACATTATTTTCCACTAAGCCTCTTCTAAGTGCCCCAGACCACCCCCGCTAACCCCAGTGTGCCCTGCACAAATGTCGGGTCCTGTGGATGCCTGGAGGTCATAATCGGGGAGCCCTGCTCTCTCTCCCGCACCTGGTTCTCTGGCTTCAGGCTGAGTCACACAGTCTCTCAGGCCTGGAGTGCTCTCTGACACTCGTCATTCTCTGACGCAAATACCTCTGCATCCTTCAGCGCTCCACCCTGGACCTTACTCCTGCTGGCCTGCTCCTCAACGCCCAGGAAAGCTTCCCAAGGACCGATCTGGATGTGGACGTCTGGGGCATGTTATTCTAACAATTTGAAGTAAGTTTCTTAGGATGGAAGTGCCCCTGTCCCCAGGTCAAAGTACCTGCTTTCTAAAGCCCAAGTCTAACACCCTTATTCCACTCTCCAGGCACGAACTTTGCCGAGCCACCTCCACGCTGCTCCCCACGCCTCCCTGCAGTTTTCCTCCCTGGGTTCCTCCATGAACACGCTTCACTCTCCAGGGAACCTCCTAGCTCCCCTCCCTGCTGCCCCATGTCAGGCACCCTTGGGGATAAAGCCCTCAAAAGCATCTGCTGTGGGTGCATCTCCTGGCACGCCCGTCTACCGTAGCTCCTCTTAGAACTCCAGTCATGGGTGTCGATTCTGTTCAACCCACAGTCCTTACATCCTGGGAACTCCCTTGTGGTTTCATTATCTTTAATCTTTCGTGATTGTGTCAGCCAACACTGAGTTGCCTTTTATACAATAGGAGCAAGAGGAAGAAGGAGGAAAAGGAGGAGGCCGAGCTGCAGGGAAGAAGGATATGGAGAGTGGGGGACAGCAGTTACTCCCACCCTTGGCTGGTGACAACTAACACTCTTAGGGCTTGTTGAGTTAAAACCACAACCCCCCAGGAGGTGAATAGAGAGACTTACGAGAAAAAGAGAGACGAAGGCATTTGTGAACAGGTAAAGCAGGCTTTCTTTCCAGGCTGCTTGGAGGAAGTCTTAAGTAATGACGTTTACTGGGAATAACTAGAATAACAGATCATGGATAAAAGTCCCTTCTCTTGCTTTTATGTGTCCAAGAAAGTAACCCAGGAATGGAAGGCCATGGTCCCAGGAGACATTTCAATTCTAGGGACTAAATGCTGTGTGGGAGTCTGGACTGGGGGAAGATTCAGGTATCCAAGTCCAACGGGACGAGTGGAAACCGAGCACCACCTGATAGGACCAATGGCGAGAGCTCAGTGCCACTTCTGTGCAATTTCTGTCAGAAATGTTGGCCCTGTGTCTGGTCAGAAGGAAACATGAAACAAACCCAAATTGAGGAACATCCTACACGCTGCCATTGTCCCATGTGCCAAGGTTGTGGTTCCCAGGAAAGAGGAAACAGACTGATTTTGAAGGGGACTAAAGAGACTCTGAGAAACAAACGTGTGTGATTCTAGATTGGATGCTTTTGCTAGGGAGGATGTTAATGGGGCCTGAATCTGCCTGCATCTCTGATTAGATGGTGGATGTGTGTTGTGGGCTGCACAAGGTCAGAGATAACCAGGTCTACACACTTTTGTGTCATTTCACTATGTCACACTTTTACTGATGCTATTTTACTCATACAGCCATACGCTACATGGAGCTCCCAAGCAGGCAATTCTTAGTGCTTCCCATCCACTCAGCTGTCAGAGCCACTGGCACACAGGCTCAAGCCACAAGCCAGTCAGTACTGCAAACCGTACATCATAGTATACTTAATCAATACATAGATGTTATAGATTAAACATTCCACAATAAACAAAGTGACATTTAACATCAAGAGAAAGAGGATAGGAAAAAGGGTTAACAAGCTAGTCCAAGGAGAGTGACATGGACAAAAAGAATGTCCTGACTTGGCATGAGTGGTTGTCAGCATCAGCGTCATGCAAGAAAGAATCTTTGATGTGGGCCGAGCCTTTGGTGACAGATGCTGGGTGCTTATCATGAGTGACGGCAAGATGGTGTCTGTTGAAACAGCCGTTACCAGCTAGTGAAGTCCTGCTCTCTTTAGGTTCTTTATGGCCATAGAGTCCTCTGGTGAAGACCAATAGTGGAAGAGTGTGCCTGGGAATGTCCTTATCTGGTGCTTGAGTGCAGTCTTTATTGATGAGGCAAACATCTGGTCCCTGTTGCCTTTTGAAGTATAAGATGGAGTGTTTTTCTAAGATGGAGTTACTTATGTCAAGGGTGCTCTATGAAATTTGTCAGGGCCGTCGTGCAGGTATCAATTCTTCTTGCCTCCGCAAATCAATGAATCCTTGCCATTATTGTTCTGCGGTGGGCACACCTATGCAAACCTACCCCCAAAGTCCAAGGAAGCCGAGAAGTCAAAGAAGGAGGCTGACAAATTTGGTTTCTCAGGAAGAAACATTTAATAGGGACTTACAAACAGAACCCATGGTCTTGGGCAGCCATGAAACAACCTCAAGGTCCAGTAACTCAATCAGCAAGGAATCTACCTAAGCAGCAGTGTCATTCAGCCTACGTTGGCCATTTTATCTCAGGGGATTTTTCAGCAAACCAAAACAAAAGGCTTACCTGTAAAATATGTGTGTGTGTATTGAAAAAAAATGTACTATTAGAACAATAAAAGCATATGTTGATCCCAGGATGGAACAGGCAATGTTTACAAGTTTCCTAAGTTCTGCCTTAGTTTGGGGTTTGCTGGCAGCAGCCCCTGCATTTGAGTGTGGGTGTGTTACCTGGGAGGCATCACCAGGGTCTTGGAAAGTGAGGGTGAGGGTGGGAAAGGAGGGTCCCTGATGAAAGGGGCATGGCCCAGGAAGGCTCCCAGGGGGATACCTGGGCTTGACTCCCCATGGGAACTCTGGCCAAGCCAGGGTAGAACATGCACCATGAACTTTCCCCACCCAAAGGGAGGGAGTGGGGATATTTATACACCAAAGGCCCATCAGACATTAAGTGGAGGCTGCTGCTTTGTGAGGTATTCGTTCTCCAGTACTTCCAGGCCAGCAGGCCCTGGTTGCCCACTCAGTCCATCAGCATTCCATCCTGCTCTTTTTGTCCAATTCCCCTTCTACACAGCTGTTGATAGTTTGTTGAAGCTCAGCATAAACATAGACAAGTTCCCCAGTACCCTTGAGTTTTCATTCTGAAGGCTCCTGTGTATACACATTAAATACATTTACCTTTTCTCCTGTTAGTCAATTGGCTGCATGCCAGGGATTTCTCAGTGAAGCTTTGGGGCCATGAAGTTGATACCAGTGACCTGATGAGAGAGTGAAGACAGCACTTTGTCCTTGTCCACATCACTGCATATCTCAGCACTATGTTCACATCTTCTGTCAACATTGACATCAAGGTCAGTGTTGAGGGGGATGAGGAGTCACAAATGAGCAATGTTTCCCCTAGAGTGTTGGACGTGGTGGGAGGAAAAGGTTCCAGGTTGGGGGTTGCAGCCATCTGTGCAGGGGGTGCAGTACCATGCTGTCTGGCCTCAGTGATATTAGGGTGGCCTTGGAGGAGGTGAATGGGTGCTGCTACCAATGTATGGCAGGAAGAGGACCTGAGTGATTTTATTTTTTGTCATAATAATTTGCTGAAAGGACTGTCCCTCCTTCTCAGTCTCTTAGTCCATCCCTAAGGGAAGGAGTGAGGCTCTCCCACCATTTGCCAAGCAGGAACTGTGCTTGGACACTCAGGACTGGTACACCTGCACTCTGACTCCCAACAAGGAAGTGTGGGGTATCTCTAAGTGTCTGTGGTTGCAGATGAGTTTCTGTTTCCCTTGCCCTCAACCAGCCTCTCAGGAGGTCAAGGTTCTTTACTGAGTGGAGAGTCAAACTTTCATTCTCTGGTTCTCTGAGTACTGTCTGTGTGAGTGCTGTGGGCTGAATGTGTTCCCCAAAATTCATATGTTGTAGCCCTCACCCCCAAGGTGATGGTATTAGAAAGTGGAAAGTGCAGGCGGTGATTAGATCATGCGGGCAGAGCCTCATGAATGGGATTGGGGCCTTTATAAAAGAGGCTCAAGAGGGTCGGCTCATCCCTTCCGCCATGTGCGGACACAAGGAGAAGGTGCTATCTATAAACCAGGAAGTGGCCCTCACCAGACACCCAATCTGCAGCACCTTGATCTCGGACTTCCAGGCCCCAGAACTGCGAAGGCTGAACTGCTGTTTGTAAGCCACATGGTCAAAGGTCCTTTGTTATGGCGGTCTGAACAGACAAATGCCATAACAGTGTACCCCAGATTGGGCAGCTCAGGCAACCGACCTTTATTTTATTTATTTATTTATTTATTTTTATTTATTTATTTTTTTTTGAGACGGAGTCTCGCTCTGTCGCTCAGGCTGGAGTGCAGTGGCTGGATCTCAGCTCACTGAAAGCTCCGCCTCCCGGGTTCACGCCATTCTCCTGCCTCAGCCTCCCGAGTAGCTGGGACTACAGGCGCCTGCCACCTCGCCCGGCTAGTTTTTTTTTTGTATTTTTTTTTTTTTAGTAGAGATAGGGTTTCACCGTGTTAGCCAGGATGGTCTCAATCTCCTGACCTCGTGATCCTCCCGTCTCGGCCTCCCAAAGTGCTGGGAGGCTTGAGCCACCGCGCCCGGCCCTGACCTTTATTATCTCAGTTTTGGAGGCCAGGCCTCTGAGGTCCAGATGTCAGCAGGGTTCGTTCCTGCTAAGGCCACGAGGCAAGGATCTGTTCCAGGCCCTTCTCCTAGGCTTGCAGCTCGCTGATTTCCTCAAATGTGTGTTTGTGTATCTGTATCCAAATTTTCTTTTCTTTCAAGGATACCTGTCCTATTGGATATTAGGACTACACTCATGATGTCATTTTAATCTGATCATCTGGGACAGATACTGGGGGTCAGGACCTTGACATCCTTTGGGTGAGGGACACATTCAGCCCATGATAATTCTGTTCTAATCATCTTTCAGTCACCTTTTCCATTGCACATGGCAGTGCCTCCAGGAATCTTCCCCACCAAAATGTCTACTCATATTGCTTCTGGCTCCACTTTGTAGAGAAACCCTATTTTCTCCATGGCAGCCAAGGGCACGTCCCTCAGCCTGCAGAGTCACCCTCCACAGGACCTTTGCAGAGCAGCGTGGGCAGCCTTAGTCGGCACCTCAGTGGCAGCCTCAGCTCCAGACTTGTTGGAAGCAAGCTGGTGTTCCAGGTGGAAGGACTCTGCCTTGGGAACTAAAGCCTTGGAGACCCCAGAGATTCAGGAATGGGATACAGCAATTTTGAGGATGTTTTAGCAGATGTAATTTCATGAAGAATTACACTCTTTTGGTTGCTGGAACCATGAATTTTAGCCATGGATATTGACTTGGAGCATTTGTACGTGATACAGATTGCATCATAACATTTCAAGGTGCTGTGCCCCAGTTAATCCTATAAATAGGTCTTCCATAGTTGATTCCAGCAATCTTTTTTTTTTTTTTTTTTTTTTGAGACAGAGTCTCGCTCTGTTGCCCAGGCTGGAGTGCAGTGGCCGGATCTCAGCTCACTGCAAGCTCCACCTCCCGGGTTCACGCCATTCTCCTGCCTCAGCCTCCCGAGTAGCTGGGACTACAGGCGCCGCCACTTCGCCGGGCTAGTTTTTTGTATTTTTTAATAGAGACGGGGTTTCACCGTGTTAGCCAGGATGGTCTCAATCTGCTGACCTCGTGATCCGCCTGTCTCGGCCTCCCAAAGTGCTGGGATTACAGGCTTGAGCCACCGCGCCTGGCCTATTCTAGCATTCTTTAATGCCAGTCACTTGGATTTGGTGAGGATGGGATAAGCCTGCTGGCTATCACCACACAGCTTTACCCCATTCACAGGGAGCCGGATTTCTTGGAAGCTACATTCAGTGGGATATCATCACGGTCATCATGGCGTTCAGGGACTCTGCTGAGATGAGCAGAGGTACAACAGGCAGGAAAAGCAAATCGGAACTCAGAATCAGGGTCTATTGTAGTGAGAGCAGAGATCTGCCCTTCCGTGCTGGAAGAAGCCCATGTAATCGGCCTGACTCCAGGCGGCTGTCTGGTGTTTCCCACGTTGCAGTACCACAGCGGGGGCTCAGGTTCGGCACGTTGAGCAAAGGTGTTAGTCAATCTTGGTGAAGGAAGCCTGATCATAACTGAGTCCCCTGCCTTGCCCGCTGGCATGGCTGCCAATAGGGGCCGGCTGGCACGGTCAGAGCAGAGCCTGCTGTTCCAGTGATTTTGCAGTGGGCCTCTCCTGGAGGACATTGCATGGGATGATTTTTTTGTGCTGGGCCCATTTGAAGAGCAGCAGTCCATCCACACACACCCTTCTCCAATCTCCCTGACACTCGTTCCCCATCCTGAGCATCTCTCTGGTGAAGCCACTGACCTTGAGCAGTTAAGAACTGAGGTTCTCATGGGAGGCCCTGGCAGGCCAACCATCACGTGTGCTCATCCTCCCCGAGATGATCTTTCTCCTCTATTGCACCTCAGAATGCTCTGAACTGGGCCCCATGTCCACTTCCAGCTCGGGCCAGCACAGTGCACTGTGAGCTCTATGAGGCCAAGTCTTCTCATCCTCATCAATTTGCACAGAAAATGCCCAAGGAGCCATGGGCTTGGGTTGAGATAGAGCTAAACATGCTGGAAATGTGAGCAAACTGTGTATGCAACTTACCGATGCTTCCAGGCCTGCTCAGGTCCAGGTCTGAATGTGCTACTTAATTGATGATGAAGTGGGGTTAAGCATGCCTGACCTTAAGACCACATGGGTCATGTAATACCTTGGGCATGCTGTGCATGATTGGCAACTCAGGCTCACGCATGTTTGGTCTTCAGTGGCCAGGCTATAAATACCAACAAGAGCTTGACCCCCAGATCCAGGGACCTGCTCTGTGGTTTCCCAGTTGGGGCCTCCTTAGTCTCCTTTTGATGTTTCCCCCTAGTGCCCCATAGCCTCATTCCGGGGATCCTAATCCACGGAAGCCACTGGGGGCTCACAGCACCTCTGGTCATCGGAGCCTGGGAGCAAGGTTATGTGGCCTGGGCCACTCTGGGAATTCTCATCTTGTCCTCAGACCCACAGAAAGCTGGCCTCTTTTCAAGTCATCCAGTAAATGGTTTGAATAAGATAATCAAATATGTTGATTAAAAATCCAAAGAAGGGCTGGGTGCAGTGGCTCACACCTAAAATCCCAGAAGTATCACTTGAACTCAGGAGTTCAAGACCAACTTGGACAACATGGTGAGACCCTGTCTCTAAAAAAAAAAAAAAAAAAAAAAAAAATTGCAAGGAAGTCTCGAAAGAGTTCAGCCTTCTCCTTAATAGTAAGGAATTTTAATTCTGGATGCCTGGATCTGTGGGAACAACTCCAAAAACACAGACCCCTTTGAGACTGGAGGATTTATTTCCCACCCTCTGATTCACGTGTGTCTTTTCAATACAACACAACTTTCTAATCCTGTTTTCTCAGCAATGAAAGCATCACTGTAGTGCCCAGTGTGATGTCTGAGAGGCTGTCCCTTGACTAGCACTCTTCCTTTCCGGGCACACAGACGACTAAATTACCCCAGTTGGTAAAAAGTCCAGTGAGCCAGTGTAAGGAGAAGAGCTGAACACCTCCGTCCAACTTCACACTTACTGGGAGAGCTTCAGAAGCTCCCACTGGGATGTGGAGCATGGAAAGACACATTTCTAGGGAAATGAGGTCTCACGCATTAGTGTGGAGCTTGGAGCTTGGGGATATCTGATATCTGGTGTCTGCTGCTTGTGTGCTGCTGTTCCCCAGTTTCTAGCATCACTCCTGGCCCCTAAGCCACACTCCTCTTTCCACTCGAGGTGTCTGATTATGAAATTCACTCCTCTAAAGCCCATCCAGCATATGTCACAATCATGCAATAGACTTTTACTTAATGTGTGGGGATGGTGGAGGGATGCCTATGTTGTAGCAAAGGCCAGGACAACCTGAAACTAAATATGAGAAATTTCTGCCTCTAAATTCCTGTTATTATATTATGCCAGTAATATCTCTCCAACTCCAGCCTAGATTGACCTGTGGGCCTACATTAGCAGATTCAAAAGCATCCATTAGCAGATGATCCTTATCAATAAGGAACATATAAGCCCACAGTTACTTCCCTTATCTATTGTACCACCCAAGGATTCCCAAGAAACTTGTTAGTTTTTGCTTAGCATTTTCACTTTTCCACAAATATAGCACTCTGTAAAGAGGCAGAGACTGGCAGCACTAGTTATTATTTGGGCTCTGACTATACTGAACATGGGCTTGCTGACTAAATATCAGAGTATTAGAATGGACTTGGTGTGTGAGTAAAGTAAGTGAGGGTTAAAAGGAATGAAGTGCTGCATTCATAGATGATAGTATTAGGTTGGTGCAAATCTAATTATTGTTCTTGCCATTACTTTTAATAGCAAAAAACTCAATTATGTTTGCACCAATCTAATAAAATTTCATAATTAATTTTCCTGAGATGTGGCAGGGGCAAAATTAACAAAAATAATGGGAAATTTAAATAAATTATGGGTGATAAAAACCACCATCCATTTTTAAAGGAAGCAAGGGTTTTGATCAACAGTATTCTTACATTTGTAGTTGACACCAAGGACAATGACATCCCATCCTGACATAGTCCTTGGAACCAAGTTAGAGACAATGCCCTGGGTTGGATAAACCCCATGTCTGAAACCAGATGGGGAGCATCCCGCTGCCTTTTTTTTTTTTTGAGATGGAGTCTCGCTCTGTCGCCCAGGCTGGAGTGCAGTGGCCGGATCTCAGCTCACTGCAAGCTCCACCTCCCAGGTTCACGCCATTCTCCTGCCTCAGCTTCCCGAGTAGCTGGGACTACAGGCGCCCGCCACCTCGCCTGGCTAATTTTTTGTATTTTTTAGTAGAGATGGGGTTTCACGTGTTAGCCAGGATGGTCTTGATCTCCTGACCTTGTGATTCACCTGCTTTGGCCTCCCAAAGTGCTGGGATTACAGGCTTGAGCCACCGCGCCTGGCCATCCCGCTGCCTTTTAACTAATCTGTCATTGGGCCACCGCTAGAATGTTCTGGGGACTAGGTAGTCTTTGGAGGGTTAGAAGGCAATGCAATACGTGTATCACCCCGCCCTCAGTCCCCAGCCCCTTCTCTGTCTTACTCAGTTGGCTAAACCACAGCCCTTGCTGAATTCACCTCTCCTCCTACTCAGCTACTGCACCTACATAACTGAATGCGTCTGAAAAGAGAGAGAACATCGTGGCAACTGCTTCATTTTAAGTTTATGGCTGCTGACTGGGCAGTTAGAATTCTCTAGCCCCTTGCTTCTCTCTCTTCCTGGATGACTGATTTATTCCTTTTCCTTTTTTCTGAAAACTAGGATGCCTCTTTTCCCATCTTCCCCCTCAGCGGATGCCTTGTTTCCCTATTTCCCTGAGAAGATAGGAGCAATCAGAAGAGAGCTCCCATGGCCGCTCAACAACACACTCACCTGTCTCCCAGCCTCTGTGCCCTCAGGCTCCGCCTCCTCACCTGCCACGGGGGAGACCAGCCCCATCCCTGCCACAGCCCCTTCTCCAGGGGGTGCACTGAGTGGCTGCCCCTTTGTCTACTTGACAGACACTTCTCCCTTCTCTTTCCTTCACAGTCAGCATTTTCCTCTTTACGGGGTCATTCTTACCAATATGACCCAATCTTAAACAAAATATGTTTTGCTCCAGTGTCATCTCCAGCTGAGACCCATGTCTGTTTCTCTTCACACAGCCTCTCTGGAATAAATATTTACATTCTTTCCTGTGTTTATCCCTCTCCCAGTCAGGTATCCTCCCACACCCCACCACGCCATTGAGCATGACCCCATGCGGCACGAGAAGCTCATCTGGTTGCCAGGTGTGTGCCAGGCGGGGTGGGGCCCAGATGTGCCTGCCCTGTGGGTTCTCCAAGTCTTCAAGGGCTGCCGGGTGGGGGCTCTGAAGCTTGATCTTACTCCAAGACCACAATGATCTTCAAGTTGCCACATGCAGTGGTCAATTTTCAGTTTTATGCTGCTTGTGGTCAGCAGCATTGACATAGCAGGACGTTCTCTCCATCTGGAGGCGCCTGCTCCTCTTGGCCATCTGCTCACTGCCTCGGTGACCTCATCCATCTGCATGCTGGTGGCTCCTCAGTGCACACCCCCTGCCAGAGCTTCACCTTCAATTCCATGTCTCACTGAGCACACCTGATATCTGCACTGGAATCTTCTTGTTTATTCTTTATTTTATTTAATTATTTTTTGACACAGAGGCTGTCACCCAGACTGGAGTGCAGTGGTGCAATGCAGCCTCCACCTCCCAGGTTCAAGCGATTCTCCTGCCTCAGCCTCCTGAGTAGCTGGGACTAAAGGCACATGCCAACACGCCTGGCTAATTTTTGTATTTTTAGTAGAGCTGGGGTTTCACCTTGTTGGTCAGGATGGTCTCGATCTCCTGACTTCGTGATCTGCCTGCCTCGGCCTCCCAAAGTACTGGGATTACAGGCGTGAGCCACCAGGCCCAGCCTAGTCTTTATTTTTAATCAGCAAATAATCATTGTACATATTTATGGTGTACATAGTGATGCTTCAATAGGTGTGATGTACAGTGATTAGAGGAGGGTGGTTGGTATATCCATCACCTCAAACACTTATCATTTCTTCATGTTGGGAAAGTTCAATATCCTCCTTCTAGCCATTTTAAGTGATATGATATAAATTCTGATCATCCTGCAGTGGCATGGAACACAAGGACTTATTCCTCCTGTCTAGCTGTGATCTTGTGTCCTTTCACAAAACCCTCCCTATCCTCTTCCTCCTCCCCTTCCCAGCCTCTAGCATCCTCTGTTCTCTTTTTGCTTCTTTAAGATCCACTTTTTTTTTTTTAGCTTCCACACATGAGTGAGAACATGCGGCGTTTAACTTTCTCTTCCTGGCTTGTTTAACTTAGCGTAACGTCCTCCAGTTCCACCCATCCTACGGAGCACGCCAGGAGTTCCTTCTGCTTTCTGGCTGGGTCGCATTCCACGGGTATAGACAACTCATTTTCCTTACCCATTCCTCTGCCGATGCACACGTCGGTTGGTTCCATGTCTTGGTTCCTGTGAATATGCACCGGGATGTTCTGGGGGCTGCTTTAATGTCTCAATTTCTTAACCGGCTTCCTGTGAACACACCCTCCCACCCCGGACCCGCCTCCCCCTCATATTCCCATCGTGTTGAATGAGCACCTTTTACTGCACAGGCCAGAGAACTGGACCCATCCTCTATGCTTGTCCTGTTGTCAAATCTCACATCCAGTCTGCCAGTAAATCCTGTTGACTTTGTTTCCACAATACTCCCCTCATATCTTACCTGGATGTCTTCCTAATTCTGCCTGAAATCCCTTGAAACCATTTTCAACACTGCTGACAGAGTCATCTTAGAATGGAAGTCAGGTAATGTCACTCCGAAGTTCTAGTAGCATCCCATCTCCTCTGGAGGAGGCAAAGTCATGCAGCAGACTGTGAGGCCCTGCGACCAGCCCCTAGTCTCCGACTGCAGCTCTCATCCCTCCCTGGCTCACCTCACCCTCACTGAGCTCCTTCATTGCTTTGAACATGGCAGGCAAATTCTGCATCGAGGACTTCACCCAAGGTGCTTTTCCTCCAGGTACACACGTGGCTCACTCCTTCCCCTCTTCCGGGGCTCTATTTAAATGCCACATTCTCAGTGAAACCTCCCCTGTTCACCCTCATTGAAATGGCAACAGACTCAACAATCCCCACCTACTTCCCTGCTTGATTTTTCTCCATGGTATTGGCCAACTTCCATACTATATATCTTTCCATTCTTTTTTTTTTTTTTTTTTTTGGTTATTACCTGTGTTGCATGACTAGAATGGAAACCCCATGAGGCCAAGACTTTTACTTATTTTAGTCACTGCTGTATCCCTTGTGCCTGGAGCGGTGCCCAGCACACAGTGGGCATCAGGAAGTGTTTACTGGAGGAATCACTGAACTGCCGTGTAGTACAAAGAGGACGTGGAAGACCTAGGGCTTATTTTCTGAATTCACTACTCCTGGCTCATACCTTCTTGGGAGATTACTCAACGCATTTTGTGCTGATTTCTTTCCATCTACAAAATGAAAGTCACAATGTCCATTTTCCCAAAATTGTTTGTCAGGATTAAATGAAATAATAAACATGATAAGTACTTTCTAAATTGTATTACAAATGCATTAACAATGCTATTTATAATCATTTGAAAAATGATTTATAATCATTTGAAAAAGGAAGGAGAGGGGTGGACGAACTAGAGATGTAGACTCTCACTTCTGTCCCTGCAGAAGCCGTTGGCTTTGCCTATCAAGCGATAATTTTTGGACTTTCCTTAGGGGATTTATAGCTTGTTTATTGTAGACCTAGGTGGAGAAGGTAACCTAGATTTCCCCTCAAATTACGAGGTTATTCTTAAACTGAGGGCTGACAGTTGCCTTGGGAGTATGGAAACTCAGGGGTTTCTGTGTCCTCAAATCAGTTAAGTTGTGACATGAGGCCACAGATTGTAGAAAATGGCTAACAAAACAACATGAGTATTTTGAGGGTGGAAACTCTCCTTTACGCTTGGGATATGCCTCTTTTGTGGCTGCCACTGACCTGCAGTGGGATATTGGTGAGATACTGATTCTCTATTCATTATGTGTTTACTCATAAAGCATATGTCATATGGTATTTTCAGGTTTTTTAAATTCTCTTAAGAAACCTGTAGAGCCTTTCAGAGAACTTTACAATCATTTGAATTAATTCATAATTTCCAAGAAGAATCAAGAAATATTCCACAGATCAATAATTCTGAAACAAAGAAAAATTTACATCTGAAATTGAAATTACCAAGTGACCTAGTTACATCAACCCATCTTCCTTCCTCCACCTTATTTGTCTTCTTTCTGTGATCTGAAGTATGTGCTGAGGAATAAAACTTGTGGTGAGGAGGGCAGCCCAGCACACCACCCAGTGTATGGGTGAAGGAGGCAGCAGTGCGGCCAGAGAGGAGAGCTGGGCTGGGAGCACAGGAAGGTCCCCAGGACTCCGTGGTCATCAGTAAGAGAGGGCCCGCATGTATACGCTGGTGAACAGAAATCTCAACCTTTTCAAAGTCTGACATTTAAGAGAAAAAACTGTGGCTGCTGGTTTGTGGAACAGACACCTTCTTCTTTATTGGTAAGTTTTTTATTTTTGTCTTGGAATTTAGAAAATACTGTATTTCTTTTGTCTCAGTAATTGTTTTATGCTTTGGAGGTAATAGAATATTATAAACGTTTATGTTATCAAGTCATGCATTGTAAATATTTATTTATTTAGGCTACTTTAGTCATGCCAAAAAGAAAGAAGAGATGCTAACCTTTGGTGAGTCTATTATGTGACATGCTCTATTCTAGAGACTTCGGTACGTGTTATTTTACGTAATTCTGAAGACAATCCTGGCAGGTAGGTGTTGGGCTACTTTAAAGAGTTAGGGAGGTAAAGTTACACAGCCAGAAGATGGCCGTGGAGGGTTGGGAGGCAGATTTTTCTGATCCTATCTGTGTTCTTTCTATCTCACAAAGACATTCCATACCATCTGCAAGTCACTTTTGACTAGCACTAGAGAAAGAAGTATAGAGACATTGGAAATGATCTAATAGACCACAATCACCTTTGAAAGAGCAGTCATCTCTCTGAACCATAACTGTAAGGAAGAAATGCAGATCCCACAAACCAAAATGGAACATGCCTCCCAAACTTAGGTTTTGAGCTCACCCTGGGGGCTGTGGCTGCTGCAGAACGGGGGGTGCTGGTGGATCTAACATGAACGAGGCTCGGTGGAGGGGCTGGCTGTGTGTAGGGAGGCTGGGATGAACAAGGGCAGCAGGCGGCGTCACAGGTGAGGAGGACAGGCCAGGAGGGAGGAAAGAGCCACAGCGTACTGACAAAGGTGGGGTAGGGGTGAGGTGGGGGAGACACAGACAAGCCCAGAGCCAGCTCCATGGAATGCACAGATGTGTCTGGAACGTGTGTCCCTGGATACATGGATGGTTCTGCTTCAAGAGAATTCTTGATGCTGCGATGCATCAGAAGGAGTTCTAGTGATACCATCGCCTCCCAAGTGAAAGTGATAAACAAGTGACAATCAGTTTCACTGTGTTGTGGGTGAATGTATTTATGTCATTTAACAATATTGCGATTCCCTTTGTATGACAATCTCAGAGGCACTTGCTTTAGTTTTGCATTATGTCTTCCCTAATTAAACATCTGAAACCTCTAAGGCCTGACTTACCTGGAGCTCTCCTATCTAATAATACCAACTCTAAGGCAGCCTGAGAAAGAGGAAATGAACCCAGAGAGACTCTGCCCCAAAATAGATACCACAAAGCCCGTACCCAAACCTGGTGTGCTTTTCTCCCAGGGGAGACCCTCAGGTGCACATTCACATACACTGGCTCCTATTTTAGGCGCAGTTCTGATAAGGGGGCTGTTTGGTTTCCCAGCGCAGAGCTTATTGGAAGTGGCACATTCAGTGGGACTGTCACCTGCTGGAGTCAGGCATGCTGGAAGTGATGAGGAATGGCAGATGGCCAGGTGCAGTCAAGAGGTGCGCTGGAAGAACCCCAAAACACAGAGAGGGCAACTCAGTCGACCTCACATGAACCCATTTAATGTGGAAGCAGATACAGTAGTTCCAAGTATTGGAAGGATCTCGGTGTGGAACTTGGTGTGCTGCTGCAGATGAGAAAGCACACGTCCCCAGCGGCTCCACGAATGGGGCCCAGGCAGGGTTGGACAATGCCCAGCTCCCCTGGAGACAGCCAGAAATCTCATCATATGTCTTAGCAATATTTTCACCCATCAGGTCCCAAGTTTTAAATGTTTAAAATGATCAGTTGAAAGTTAATTCGGAATAGGCTTCCCCAAGACCAAAATGTTGGTTGGACATTGCTGTGTTACTGAGGAAAATACAGTAAACAGCCAGTGCATCCTTCAGTGTTCAGTTGACTGTCAGAGAGGACGGAGCATCTAGGTAAGACATGCCTTCCTCTTTACTTTTAAAAGCGCTCCTATTTTGGGGGGTGGAATGAGAAGATTGATAGATGAAGAAAGGGAAAATGGAACAAAGAAAGGAGAAAGGGCAGGGTAAGGAAGAGGTTCCAGGATAAAATAGGCAGGAGATCTTATGAGCAGAGGTTGTCAGGGCGGGGTGGGGTGGACTGGCCAGCCATGACCCGGGTAGGGGCCAGATCACACAACTATGACAGACGCGGCTCTGGGCTCTGACAACCGCATTGCAGCAGACAGGATCAAGATGCAAAGCAGGGGCTGGGCGCGGTGGCTCACGCCTGTAATCCCAGCACTTTGGGAGGCCGAGGCAGGTGGATCACAAGGTCAGGAGATTGAGACCATCCTTGCTAACATGGTGAAACCCCATCTCTACTAAAAATACAAAAAACTAGCCGGGTGTAGTGGCACGCGCCTGTAGTCCCAGCTACTCGGGAGGCTGAGGCAGGAGAATGGTGTGAACCCAGGAGGCAGAGCTTGCAGTGAGCTGAGATTGCGCCACTGCACTCCAGCCTGGGCGACAGAGTGAGACTCCATTTAAAAAAAAAAAAAGATGCAAAGCAGGGCCCTTCGCCAGCCCGTGCCAGAGACCAAGAGCTGGGTGTGGGAGGTCTCTCTGGCAGCTTCTGTCTCTTCCTCCTCACCTTCCCTTGATTAGGCTCATGTTATGAGGACATCATCCTCCCTGTGCCGTCCCCACCTCCTGCCACACCAGCTGCCTGAGATCCTAGGGGCTGGTGGAGATGGAGGTTTGACGGGTTATAAATCACGTGACTTAGCTGAGAAGGTCTAGCTCCCTCCTGCTCCCAGGTGGTCTTCTGAGCAGTGGTAGACCTCAAGAGGAGTTCAGAATCACAGGACTGCAGGACCCAGCCCTGGTCTACCCAGTCAGAACCTGCATTTGATCCCCAAGGAGAAGCAATTCATTAGCACAGTACACTTGGAAATCCTTCCTCCAGGCATAGGAAACCCCAGTCCAGAGGCATCACTTCATATTTCAGAGGGGTTACTGCCATTGAGTAGCCTAAATTTCAAACCCTGGCACGGAGATGAGCAGGGCCCTCTTCTCTATGCAGAGCTCCCTGGCTGAGGCTTGTTGTGATGGCGGCTGTAACCAGCCTGTGGCTCTGATGTCACTGTGCACACGTCACCTTTTTTCATTTCTGTAGCAGTTTATAAGTCAGTGGGGCTGTTCCCGGCAGACAGTAATGGAAATTAGCACTCTGAATCTGGGTCACTGAGCAGCGCTGTGAATCCCAGGGGAGGCCCCGGCCCTTAGATTTGCGTCCAATGAGGACCTGAAGCGAGAATGTCTTCACAGATCCAAGGGAGGAGGCTTTAGACACATAAGTTTGTGTAATTATCCAACTGCAAGATCATTCGATAGGAGGTCCCCAACTTAAAAAGAATGGGGCTTTCAGATTTCTTTCTGGTAGACAAACAGATGTTTTAGTAAATTGAAAAATCAGCCTTGTGAGTGTAATTAAATGACTATGTAATAAAATCAGTCATTTTCCTTTGATCTTTTTGTCAGAATGAGTCTTTTCAGGTTCTGTAAAGAATCTGTCTCCTCCCACATACATCGCCAAGACAGCGGCGGCCTAACGGGGGCTGTGCTGCCCCCTCCTCAGACGCTGTGTGGGGGTCTCACTGGTCCACCCTGACGTTGGCTGGCGGGTCAGAGAGTGCGCCAGCCAGACCCCAGTGCCTGGCACCCTCTAGATCTTGCAGAATGGCAAAGGAGGCTTTCTGCGGTCCTCATTCTGTGAGTGGACCTGTCCTTTCTGGCAGTCGAACACAACTTTGTGGAATATGATCGCGAGATTTGTAAGTAAGTCAGAGGAAACCTGGTTCTGCTGGAAGTCGGTTTTAGAGCTTCTGAGAGCTACTTCATTAATCATAGTCTTGTTGGTTCAACAATAAGTCTTTTTCCACATTCCTGGTGTTTAAGCAGGGTGCCTTGTCCAAAAACCTATATTTTCTATATCTCACTTGAAGCAAAATAGTATTGTACACTGTTCTGGAAACTAACACAGAAAGAAATTGTGACTATGGCAGCACTCAGACAATAGTGTATCTGGAAACATCTAGAAGGTGTTATTTTTCCAGCAGTGAAAATTAGTGATGTCCATAATAGTCACTGTAATTAGTCCTTTTGCTTTCCTTAGAAATTCTGTTTCATTATACAACCAACTTATTTTGTTACTAAATGAAAGCACAAAGAGAAATTTGTAATTATTACATTTCTTACATTTCTACCTCCTTACACAAACCCCATTATGATTTTCATGTCTTTTCTCATACTTGTGTCAGTTTCTCACTTTTATTGCTAAAATTTTGCAAAACTGAGGCTGTATCTAGAATGTCATGGTCAGGGTTGGAAGTTTACATTTGAGACCTCAAAGAAAAGTTTTCAAGGGGGATGCTCTGAAGAGCTCCCCATTTTCCTCCTAGTTCAAAGATCCTCAGGCATTATAAAGCGAATGAGTACTGGTGAGGTGGAATTCATTTCTGAAGCCGTAGCTGCCACCAGGAGGGAGCAGCCAGCAGGTGTGGATGAGCATTGTTGTTGTGTCTCCTTTCTTGAAAAGCTCCAGGGTCCCACTGCCAGAAGAGATCACGAGAGACGATGCTGAACTCCTCGCTCTGTCTCTGGAGAACATTCCCGAGGTTGTGCTGGAGCAGGACGGAGCACTTTCTTATGCCGCCGTCTCCTTCCTGAGCTCTCCAGAGCCTTGGAGTTTTTCATAGGGGCCTCCCCGCCCTCGCTCCCTCTTGGGAATTCTGTCTTTCCAGCAACCCGGACGCTTTCTGTTTTAGATCAAATTGACCTTTCTGGCTTGACACCCTTTCCTTCGGCACAAGAGGCAGTTGGGCCTTTCTCTGAGGCCTCCTCTCAGCCCACAGCGCGGCAGATCCGTGCCGGGAAACGTGTCCTCCCTCCTCCCAGCCCAAGCCACCTCCTCCCACCTGCATGGCTTTTGGCCAGAGTTTTTCTTTTGCTTCAACTGAGAGTAGAGCTGCTATTTCTCCCTGCAGGCACCCTTCACACACCAACGCAGCCGCTCCCGCGGTCTCCCGCTCCACCCCGCCCCTCATTTCCACCGACCCTCTTGCTTCCTCAGGTGTCCGGGCTTCCCGCCTATGCCACCCCCTAGCAGAGAGGCACCCAGGGGTACCCTAACCATTGCAGAAGAGAAGGGCGACCGCCTCCCAATCCTGGACGCCTGCACTTCCACTAGCCCCAGAGTAGTCGGCCTTCCTGCTGTGGCAGCACTGTCCTGATGTTAGCACAGACGTTTCTACTCTCCCGGAAGTCTCTGGAAAACTGGGAGGGTTGGCCCCGTAACCCTGGGAGTCCAACAGGAAGAGCCAGGAGGATAATGCTGCAGGAGATGCTGACCCGTCCCATGGGTGAGGGTTCCCTACCCTCCCGTGGTGGGTGGAGGGTGACTCCTGTCATCCTCCTGTGGCCGGAGGGCTGTCCATCATCTGTCACTGATTCCTGTCCACTTCTGCGCTGTTCCCGAGGGCTGAGCACAAAATCTTCTTAGAAAACCAGAGTTCTGGGTGCTCAGATGGAAAGTGTCCGAGAATACTGCTGCATCTCCCACCACCACAGCCTCTTTATCCCTCCCCACCACAGTCCCCGCATCCCTCTCCGCCCCAGTCCCCGCATCTCTCCCCACCACCGTCCCCGCATCCCTCCCCACCACAGTCCCCGCATCTCTCCCCACCACAGTCCCC